>NC_139044.1:65553958-65586458 GCF_965140915.1 Aythya marila
TGAAGTTTTATTATTATTTTAAATGATATGGATACTTTTGTTGAAATCCAACTTAAATATGCTTTTATATTTCTGACACGACCAGATCAGATGTCTAGTGTTGTGATGTCTAGTTGTCTAGATGTCTAGATGTAAGTGTTACTAATGAGGGAATTTCAAACAGTGGAAAAATTAAGCTTTACTGTGAGCAAATAAGAAAATGTTTATTATTCTATCAAAAGGATTCACAAAAATGTATATAAACAATTCTTATGGTTAAAGAAGAACAAAGTGGAAAAAAGGATTGTGGTTACATGTAGTCCTGTTTTGATGACATCAATTTTTAAAGGTTCCCAGAATAACTACTGAGCAGTGAAAGAGAGCTGCATGTACTTTTCTTCGTTGTGTCAGGTGCATTAAAATAACTCCAGGTGCATTAAAGTAACTAAAATATTTAAAAATATGTAATTGATCATTAAAAGATTCTGTCTCACAATTTTGTATCTAGCATTTGGAGTCTACATGTGTAATGTCAGATGGAGGATTCTGTGGAAATGTTTGCACTCTGCTGGTTTGTGGCATTTATCTCAGCTTGGCTTAAAGTTACTAGGTGGGAGGAGGAATGCTTCCAAGCAGTGAATCCTCCCACCTCTCTTAGATTTGAATTTTGGGCTGGGCTATTGCCCTTTGGGTAGGTGTAAGACTTCCCATAACAGAAAAAAAATGACCTAGGCAACTACAGCAAGGTTCAGCTCCTGACCCTGATTTACATGTCAGTTCCTAAATCCTGCTCCATTTAGGTTTGTAAGGCTGCTGCTGACGTATATGCTCAGTGGATATATGCTCAGTGGATGATATTTAATCAGTGGATATGTAGTTATCAGAGCCTAGAGAGCTATTTAGCTCACCACAGTGCAGAAATTGCACTTGGTCTGATGAGTTCTCCGAACATCACGGACTGTTGATAAGGGGCCTGATTCAGCTACCCTGTCATGGGGTCTAGCAGTATCTGAGATGCCAAAGAACAACCCCCTCTGCATGTACGTCTTCTGCATGTTCTGGGTCATCTTTGTGGACCTGTCAGATACACCTTAGATATCCCATGACATTTCAAATGGCTTTAGATACCAAAGCATAGTCAATTGAACCAAATCTCATAGTTCAGATCATATTTGTGTGTCTATAGACACTCGTATGTAAATAGGTCATTGTAGATGTCTGGAGCTCTCACTGAGTTCTCTGTCAAACCTTCAGACAGCTAAAATCAGGGAAGAGAAATTCCTCTGCAAAGGCATGTAGAATGAAAATATATGTGCCCTTCTTCAGATGAGATGCTACAGGTAGGCATCCAGACTTGTAGCTGCAAAAAGAGATGTGATGTTAGGAACATGGAAGGACCATTCCCATCCTGACCAGGAGTATTCTGAGAACGTATTACCGATACATAATGAAACATACTCATTTACTGCCTGTGCCAGAAGTTGCATATTCTACTGTATGCATGTAGATACCCAAGGATTCAGGAGGAGAAAAAGCACAAAGAGAGGAACACCATTTGGAAATAAAGATGTGACCAATAGCATTTCATCATGTATGGCTGTGCAGTCAATCTCAACCTCAAGAAAAGTGTCTCGAGTTATCGTCTGAAGGGCCATCTTTTAATGGCAGTAAAAATGCCCCATTTGAATTTCCTCTAGCTGTTCATTTTAAATCTTTCATTTCCCATGCTCAGTGAGAGCAATTAGATCATTTTCTGCCTCCTGCCACATCTTCAAGAAGGACCCTGTCTACTTACAGGCTAATAGATGCTGGTTAACAGAGCACCAATTAAACATCTCCTTTCCTTTTGAAATTTGCATTGCAAAAATTTTAATGCCCGTATATATTAATCATGAAAATTGCCCCAAACACCCTCTTCCTGCATTCTCTGTCCCACCCTCACTGTTTTTCCCCTTTCCTTTCTTACAGTAACAAAAAAGATGTTCTCAGGTCACGTTTGTTTTGCCTATAATTACGATGAAAGGAAATGGCAAAATAGCATCTACAGTATAGGATTATCTCCATAATATAGGAGGAATTCTTAAATTAGAAATCACACCCTCTACTGTCTGCTGATTCATACATTGCTTCAGGAATCAAAATGCTAAATCCTTGTGTACAGATTTACAGCTTTACACAGGTTCTGTAAATTCTTGCTGACTGTAGTGAGGATTCTCAGTACTAAACTAGTGCAAATTTCAGTACTTTGTTTTCATTATGGTCTTATATTTAATATGGGAATGATAGTATTTACAAAATATCACAATTGAAATATGTATTTTAAAGTATGGAAAAGTTTATCTTATAGAAATATAACCTAATTTGCCTCTAGTTATAAGGTCTTGGAAGAAGGCCTGAGAAATGGGCACTCTATTCAGCCTGTTGGTAAGTCAGTAGGCAAAAACAACTCTACTTTGTGACGGGTTGAAGAGCGATCACTGAGTAGGTACACATACAAATATTTTCTATTACAAGCTCTTTGATATTTTTGTCTTAAATTTATTTCATAAATTCCTGTAGCCTTCATTCTTTGGACTGAAATTGCAACTTTTCATGGATGCTCTTCACAATCAAAGAATTTACTTGGAAAACTTTAGTGAAATCCTTTCAGAATTTTTGAATTATGGGAATATGTAAAACATTATTTCCAATGTGTTTAACAGAAAGTGAAAACAAACCAGAAACTACGAGAAAACAGACCTTTTGGAGAAAAATACAGCAAAGGCAGCTGATAACTGCTGTTGACTTGGATGAACAATTTCCTTGTTCAAGACTGTTTTTTCTGTTCTTTATGCACAGAAACATTTTAAAACCAAAGCAGTAAGTGGTCTAAGTGAGGCCATTTTTACAAGTTGTGGTGGTTTTACTCAGCTGGACAACCGAGATCCACCACAACCTCTCTTTTACTCCCTGTTCTCAAAGGGAAAGGGGGAGAAAATATGAGGAAAAGGGCTCAAGGGTTGAGATAAAGACAGGGAGATCACTCAACACTTATCATCACAGGCAGAACAGACCCAGCACAGGGAGATTAATGTAATTTATTACCAATTACTAAAAAGCTAGAGCAGCGAGAAACAAGCAAGCAAACAAACAAACTAAAAACACCTCCCTCCTCCCCCCCCCCCCCCCCCATCCACCCTCTTCAGTCCTCCCAAACAGCACAGGGGAAGGGGGTATGGGGGCTGTGGTCAGTCCCTAATGTTTTGCCTCCGCCGCTCCCTCTCAGTCCCTCTCTGCCTCTGCTCCCCATGGGGTCGCTCCCATGGGATGCCGTCCTTCTGGAACTGAGCCTGCGGCGGCTGCCCACAGGCAGCAGCTCTTCAAGAACTGCTCCCACATGGCTCTGTACTATGGGGTCCATCCATCCCCCAGGAGCAAACTGCTCCAGCATGGGTCTCCCATGGATGGGCAGCAGCTCCCCCAGGCCCCCTGCTCCTGCGTGGGCTCCTCTGCATGGGCTGCAGCTCCGGCCTAGGGCCTGCTCCTGCGGGGGCTCTCCATGGGCCTCAGCCTCCTCCAGGCCACATCCACCTGCTCCACCAGGGGCTCCTCTGTGGGCTGCAGCGTGGAGATCTGCTCCATGTGGGACCCATGGGCTGCAGGGGGACAGCCTGCTCCACCAGGGGACTCTCCATGGGCCACAGGGGAAGTGCTCCTGCATGCCTGGAGCACCTCCTGCCCTCCTGCTGCACTGACCCTGGGGGGCAGCAGGGCGGGTTCTCACTTCTCCCTCCCAGCTACTCTGGTGCAGCAGTGTTTTTTTTTTTTTTTTTTTTTTTTTTTTTTTTTTCTTTTTTTTTTTTATTTCTTGAATCTTCTCTCCTAGACGTCCATAGCTTGGCTCTAGCCAGCAGTGGGTCCCTTTTGGAGCTGGCTCAAACTGGCCCTTATCTAACATGGCACAGCTTCTGGGCTCTGCTCACAGATGCTACTCCTGGAGCCCCCCCGCTACCAAAGCTTTGCCACATAAACCCAATACCCTAGTTAAAAGTCTTCTAGAATTAGCATGGAGAAAGGGCACGTGAAAAGAAAAAAAAGAAAAAAAAAAAAAAAAAAAGATTTAAAATTTTGGGACATTAAGCAGGTTAGCTTTTATAACATATTAAGAGGTTGAGGTGAATCCTAAAGGGAAATCTATTAAGTTATTAGTAAAGCTTATTGACCTTTGACACTTTTCTGACATTATTTACCTTTTCTTTTCCTGGCCTGAGGCTTCTAACAATACTGAAAGCAGCGGATTTTAGATAGCCACTGTGTGTATGAAACTAAATTGTAGGTACCTGATTGAACTGTTCAAAGAGCAATATTCTTTAATTCTGGGGAAAGGCAAAAGGTAATATACAGATTAAGACTTCTAGGTATCTGTGATTGCATGAACATTTAATTTTAATTTTTATTTTTTTTTCCCCCAAAAAATAATGAGTGATATGACATCTCCACAAAATAGTTGTAACGGCATGAACTAATTTTTTTGATTTGTTTGGATGACCTTGTCTTACCGAGCTTTACCCTGGAATAACATCAGGAAAGATAGTACCTAAATTCTCTCCTATAGAGCTCCTATTATCTCCATAGGTGAGCTTCAAAATTAAATTCTATATTAAGCCAAAAGTGTTTTTCCCCAAAGAAAATATATACATTATATACTTTTAAATGTCATTTAAGCCTGAAGTTAAGAGAAATTAAGTTAAAAGAAAAATTTAGGGATCAGAAGATATTTGCTCATTTGTAATGTCCCTTTTTTTGGAGCATGTGTGTATTTCATATCGAACATACAGATAGTTTTCCTTCTGAAGCCCTGGCAACAGTTGCTCTTCTAATGTTTCCACAAGTTTGTTTTCAACCTTCACACAAAGTGAACATGGGAAAGGAAGGTCAAATCTGGTAGAAATTAAGATGCATGTGAAATATGCAGTTTTAGGTCCAATATTTGTGGCTTGGTCCTTGAGTTTTGTCATAAAATTGGTCATTTACAGATGCTTCAGGTTGCATTATTTAATAGCTTCTGGTGAGATTTAGTGTCCTTTCCTATTTTCAAGAAAAGGGAATACATATTTTAAAATGCATCTTCTGTTAGTTGGTGTCAGTCTCTACCACAAGGGGCTAAACTCATTTTACAAGCCTGAGAACATTATGATGGATACTTGGAAGCACTTTTGCTGTCTGACAATGAGTCTGGCATAGTTCAGGGTAGAAATTTACTAATTCCTTTTTGTGTGTGTGACATTTTGTCAGGGTTTGTAGACATCATTGTCTCCAGTAACTTTTCACCAAGTTACACTTCCACTAAGTCCTGAAGCTAAGCTATAGCCCATGGGAACAGAACGGACTTATTATCATAGATCACGTTAGCTCCAATAGTACTAATAAACCATTCAAGGGCACTTTCATCAGTTTACAACATAGTAATATTTCACAGATATGTTGTATCCTTAGAAACAGGCCTGTTTATAGACTTTCAGGTAAGAAATCTAAAATTTGCTAATTGTAGAATAATGGTGCAAACAAATATCAGAACATTAAAAGAAAAACAAGATAAAGAAACATTTCATTATTTATAGAACTGCATCCTGGAAGGTATTCAGATATAGACTATACAAAATCCCAAGCAACCTGTTCTGTGTTGGCCCTCTGTTGTGCTGGGGGTTACAATAGATGAAGTCCAGAAGTTCACATCAAATTAAAATTGTTTTATCATGCTGCACTTTGGAGAAGCTAGTAACAATTGGTAAAATCAAAAATAATAGCAGAAAATCAACTTGTGACAATGCTCCTACTTCTATCTGTTACACCACTCATCACCAGCACTATCAAGTTGTATTCAAGTTTGTGTTGATGTCTTTATAGCACCAGTGAATACGATACTTTCAGAATTGACCTTAAAGGCACTACTCCTGTGTCAATGAGGAAAAGGAAATCTCAGTTTCTACAGAGGCTAGCTCTCCTGGTGATCACTCATGAGCCTTCTGGGCTACAGAAAGGATTCCTGGTATGGCCAATATGGCTGGAAAGGTAGTTGATTGCTATGTGGGAGACCTCACAAGTTGACTGGTGACAGGAGTCTGTTTTGCACAGAACAATGACTTGTACTGGAGGCACCAGAGGATCCTGCTGTGTCAACTCAAAATCTCTCTTGGTCAAGGGAATTCATCTCAACATTTTCATGTATACTTAAGATGCTTTTTTTTTTTTTTTTTTTTTTTTTTTTTTTTTAATTTAGACAATTTTATTTTCATGTTCTATCAATATTGTTTTAGAATTCACTGTACTTTATATTTCCCTTAAGAGTAAGTATACTTATTTAGAAACAAAGTCAACAAAATTAACTTTTTAGTTGAGACTATATTGCATCTTTGATATGGCATAAACATTGTCTTCTGGTTTAAATCCGCAGTACATAGGAAGTATTTAGAAATGATATTTACACCTTTCAAATCAGTTTGCAATCTGTCTGTCCAGAAGTTCACAGGTTTTAGGAAGAAATTCATAGATAATCAGAAAGCAAGCCCAAAGGATAGGGTTAAAAAAAATAAAAATACTTTTCTCTAATGTTTTCAGCAATTCCTCATGCCAGAAAACCTAGCATGGGAGAAATAACAGCTAGGCTGAATTGACTTGTGAATTGGAAAGGCTAGATTGCTGTTATGTTGTGGGTGGGCCTTTCATGCTTCTGAAGTTATAATGTTTTTATTTAAAGACTAAATTGGATTTCTAGGCGTGTATGGTATACATCAATTTAAAATTATTGGAGTTCTTCATATTGTTAAGAGTGCTTCAGTTTGAAAGAGTGAGGCTTTCCTGCAAATGCCAAGTAAATTGCTCTGCAAGTCCAGAATCTTTGATCACCTCTGAATTGAAATGCTTACGAAAGATGCTGTAGTGTTCTAATAATTTTACAGCTCTCTCTGATTCATACTCCTAGAACCTCAATCATTTCTAAATTGAAGAGCTCTCATTATTTTCAAGTTTTATATGCAGTATAAAATGATTTAAGATTACTCACAGCTTTTCTTTTTTTTTTTATTTTGAAAAAAAAAAAAAAAAAAAGTATTTTTCCCCCTTTTTAAAAGACCTGCTCTTTCTTCTCCAAGCTCGGAGACATTATGAGCTAATTCAAACATTTCACATTTAAAATGGAAATTGAAACAAATTCTCTCCAAATAGCAGTGATAGGGGCTGGGGGGAAACAAGGGGAAAAAAAATCACTGCCTGAAAAGCTGAGAAATACAAAGTAAGAGGCTGTCAGTGATCCTTGCTGGGAAAAGTGAGAAGAACAAGAAACATATTGTCACTGTTCAGATGCGGTCAAGGTGAAGTGGGGAGACTGAATGAAAGTTACAACAATGTGACAAAAGAGAGACACAGATCCATTTAGTTTTGGAAGGAAGAGAGCAGGAGGCACAGAAGGCTAGTTCACGTGTTGCTTCTAAGCTGATTTTTGCTGTCATTTTATCATACGATTTCAGAAGGAAATGATGTATGCCCTTTTACATCTTCTGACTTTGTCTTTTAAGAATAACAGTTCGTTTCTTTCTCACTAGTGACCTTGTTCTTTTTGAACACATGGCAGAACTGTAGTGTTTATAAATCACATGGCTCACTAAGGAAAACTCTCATCACCATTGCTTATTAGCAGCAGAGCCTTCTCTTGTGTTACTTCCTAAACACATACACTGGATGGACTTTATTCCTAACAGCTCACAGATTAAGAATAAACAGGACAAACAAAGAAGTGTTCTGGGAAGGGCAGTACACCATCTGGAAATCCCTACGGCTCCACCCCACAATGCTGCACATTACTCTCTAAATTGTATCCTGCTTACACTTCCTACCTAGAAAGCTGCATCTACTCCCTCTGGTCCAGCTTGGAGAGCTAGAATAGGATCCAGAGATTATGTCCTAAAATGAAAGGGAAAAAAAAGGGGCAAAAAGTATTGTCATCTAGATAAAGTTACACTGACACGTAAAAAACAATAGATTTGGGAAACCCATCTGTCTTCGTGCAGTTCAACAGTAAGGCAAAAATTGTTGCAGAGGCAGGCCAATACCAGACCAACCAGAGTGGTTTTAACTATTTAAGTATGTTGCCAATGAGATACTCTTAAAACAGCCAGAAAAATCTGGAGGTTTTCAATCTGTAAAAATAACTGTTGAAATAGAAAACAGGACATGGCTAGCCATAAATTTGGCACCATCAATCATTTGAAAGAAGCAAAGTGTATGTCTTCATTTTGTTGTTGTTCTTTCTTTTTCTAAAAATCTCTTACATACCTGAAGAGATCCTCTGATAAATACAGCTGCCATGGTTTTGGACTGTGGTATACAACTCTGCTAATCACAGAATCACAGAACTGCAGGGGTTGGAAGGGACCTCAGAAGATCATCGGGTCCAACCCCCCTGCCAAAGGGGGGTTGCTAATGCTCTTGTAATGGGAGCCTTTCCTACTGCACCCATTAGCCATATATTTATGTCCACCTAGTGAAGAGTTCATACTAGCTTAAAAAGTGAGCTCGTGCTAGTGCAGTGGGTTTATGGCTGGAGGGAGGGAGGATAGATTCCCTTCAGATAGCTCTGCTTTCAGGCATGTTGCTTCCAGCAGATGGTTAGGGTGTTCCT
The DNA here is from genome assembly GCF_965140915.1 of Aythya marila. Taxonomy (NCBI): domain Eukaryota; kingdom Metazoa; phylum Chordata; class Aves; order Anseriformes; family Anatidae; genus Aythya; species Aythya marila. The sequence goes on from NC_139044.1 coordinate 65,562,594, forward strand.
GGACATTCTGTTGCAGGTGTTTGAATCTACAGGGAGAGTGATTTTCTTCTGTGCTGTTTTAATTGGAAGCAGTTAGTGGTATTTCCATTGTTCCTCTATTTAAGCTTTCCTACTTTTTATTTTCTTACTGTTTTCTTTTGTTATCCCTTCACCTCTCACAACTAGCTCTTTTATTACCGTTTTCTTAGCTTTCATCTGAAATCCTGTTCTTTTTTCAACTTCCAGTTCCCAGCCATTTTACTGTTCTTCTCTTTCTTCTGAATCCATTCCATTTTTCCTGCAGAAACTCCCTTGTGCAAGTCCTTCACAAACCTTTGCTACCCTTACTGCAGTGGCTCACTTCTGGCTGAAAGCTGGAGATGTTACAAAAGTTCCTTTTTTTTTTTTTTTTTTTTTTTTTTTTCCTGACAGGAAAACTAGCCATAGTGTTTTTTCCTCTGGTTCTAATGTAGGGTAATTGCATTTCAACTTTCTGATTGCTTGAGATTTTGAGTGTTTTTGGTGGATGATCTCTCTTTTGATCATCTACTAAACAATGCTCAAAGAGGGTATCTAAATAGTATTCATGTAATTTTCTAATTTGCATAATCAGTGGTCTCAGTCAGCAATTAGTATTTTACTAATAACCAAACAAACATAATTTTCCAAATTATACAAACTCATTTAGAAATTATTTTTTTTTTCTTTTTTTTTTTTTTTCTTTTGTATAGTGGTCTGATAGAGGCTATCAAAGATACACATACATATCCGGTGAATTTGAGGATTTGTAAGTCTACCAAGCCTCAATTTACATAAATTTATTAAAAAGTAAATTAAAAGTAATTTAATTGTTTTTTTTTTTTTTTTTTTTTTTTTTTTCTAAGGGCATCTCCTACTGTTCTATAACCTGATGCTACGTAAAATAGCCAAAAATATGATTAATATGTACGCTTGCAGCATACTGCACTGAAAGCAACATGGCCAGCAGGTCGAGGGAGGTGATTCTCCCCCTAAGCTCTTGTGAGACTTCACCTGGAGCACTGCATTCAGCTCTGGGGTCCCCAGCACAAGAAGGACATGGATGTATTAGAACAAGTCCAGAGGAGGGCCATGAAGATGATCAAGGGGCTGCAGCACCTCTCCTATGCAGACAGGCTGAAGGAGTTGGGGTTGTTCAGCGTGGAGAAGAGAAGGCCTTGAGGAGACCATATAGCAGCCTTCCAGTACCTAAAGGGGGCCTACAAGAAAGCTGGGAAGGGACTCTTTGTCAGAGATGGCATTGGTAGGACAAGGAGTAATAGCTTTAAACTAAAAGAGGGTAGGTTTAGATTTGCTATAAGGAAGAAATTCTTTACTGTGAGGGTGGTGAGGCCCTGATACAGGTTGCCCAGAGAAGCTGTGGATGCCCCATCCCTGGAGGTGTTCAAAGCTAGGCTGGATGGGGCTTTGGGCAACCTAGTCTGGTGGGAGGTCTCTTTGCCCATGGCAGGGAGGTTGGAACTGGGTGGTCTTTAAGAAGCCTTCCAACCTAAATTATTCTATAATTCTATGGTTCTAGGTTGGACTGATTTTTTTAAGGTAATCTTTATAGACATCTTTCCAGCATCTCCTGAATTTTAAGTTGCAGTGCTAAAAAAGTAGTTTAAGACGTAAATTGCTATTACTACATTAGGCCCTTCAGCTATGGCTCCTAAGAATTTGTGAAAGTCAAATAATTAGACTTTTTTTTTTTTTTTTTTTTTTTTTTGACTGGCTCCTACAGTATGCAGTCCTTCAGCCTGAAAAGCAACAGAGAAACCATATGCTATTAATCATCACTGTTGTGTTTAGCACTCAACAGATTGAAGTTTGTTGTTTTCGGATATTACACACTAGTATGAAACTCATTATATATGTTGCATTTCACTGTGAGAAGAACACTTAATCCTGGTTTGCTGTCTATCATTGTTTTTGATACATTTATAAAGAGAGGTCCATGTACGGGGTCTATAAATCACACACTACCTTTTAGCTATGTCATATTTTAAGGTAATGGTAACATGTTAAAACAAAAGCCTGTATATTGTTCATAACACACATAAGCTTTCCTTGCTGTGATATGTACAGAATAATCCATATACCACCCATACTGAGAGTGGTTATTAAATATGCTGGCTCAGTTTACTAGTGGCTTTAACATACTTCTGTAACGAGGGACTACTTGTAACATCAAAGCTTAGGGAGACATTAGCTCTTTTCCCCTATAGCCTCTGACCTGAAAGCTTTGCTTTTTATCTCTCTATAAAAGGAAAATATCCTTTTCAAAGAAGCCTAGCTAGAGTGTGGATATTTTCTCCATTGTAGAATAAGAGCTTGTGAAAGTAATGTACAATTTTTCATCTTTGTTCTGAGTATTGTTTCTTTTTGGACACTATGCCTCTTTGAGAGTGAAAACTCTTGCTTTTAAGTAATAGTGATTGGGAAAGCTTTCTAAATCCTGAGGTACTTTTTGTGTGTGCATATGTGTGTATGTGTGCGTAACCCTGTCAGTCTGATGAAAAGTGACTGAACATTTCAATTTCTGAAGGAAAACAAGGGAGGTGTATCATATTCTCTGTGTAAGAGGAAGAGAATAAAATTTGAGAAATAACTTATAATCAAAATAATGTGTGAGACCCAAAGACTGTTGATTGTATGCAGTGTTTGTAATCTAAACTATACTTTATCTTGAAGAAGTTTTCACCTTTTTTTTTTTTTTTTTTTTAAAAAAAAGACACATAGCAAGTTATTTTTCTTGAGTATATTTGGTCTTTTAAATCTATGAATTGGATCACCTTTGCTTCTGACTGTATGCATCAGATTTTTGTATAATCTACCCATCTTTTTTCAGTTCAAAGTTTTAGCATTCTTGATCTTTTGGCTTTTATATTCTTAACTTGAACTATCTCAAGGGGAACTCGGTCTTCAAATGCTGGTAAGTACCCGTGCTCAGAAAACTTGGCTGATGTATGATCTACAAAATTTTGAATGTCTGATCCCTTGTCACTTAGAAATCACAAGAAACAGAGCACTTACTTAACCAAACATAAACACAATGAACAGAAAAAAAGGCTGAACACAAATGAGAATATCATATTGTGGCTCTATATGCCATACTGTTGGTATTCTGCCGGTTATAGAGGCATTTCAACTCTGAATTTTCAATTAGCTTCCAAATACTTTCTTAAACTCGCAGACAGTGATGGTATTACAGATAGTGTAATATTTATATGATCTGGTCTCTGAGATTTCTAATAAGATCTGAAATTTCTCAATTTTTAAACTGTATTTCTTTCAAGGTCTCCTTTCCTGAGAATTCTACAGAGAAACAGAAGAAAGTTCTTGGTTCTTTTTCTTAACTTATTTATACTATCTTGAAGTATTATTATTTTATTTTATTTTATTTTATTGGTATGTGGGGTATTATATTTTTGCATTCCATGATTTATGATTTCTGAGATGGCATTGAATGGGATTCAATCTGTGACACAACTCGCAGTGGTGTTAAGAAATTAAGTCAATGAAAATTCACCAATTTTTTGAATACCTTTTTTGAATACTAATTTTTTGAATTCACTGTTTTTTGATGGGCTTTCTTTAAGATTCAAAAGGTACTTGTGATATGAGTGTTTTAAAAGTTAGCCTGGACTTTATTCCTTTTCCGTACACCTTCTTTAAACTGTTTAGTCAGAACAGAATCTGATTCTGATGTAATGGCACAATTAAATAGAAAATAAAGCTACTCAATTTTATATTTAAGATTTAATATTTATAAATTAGTTTCAATCTTTCTTGTTCTGGAAACAAGCTGAATCACTTGTTTTTTGTTTTTAATTAAGTCCTATCATTTCATTATACTTGCAGAGCTGCAGACCAATATGTATTTTCAAGTGTAAGTACATTTACTAAAAAACAAACAAACCTCATTATTGTATGCTTTTAAATTATCCTATTGATTTTTTTAAAAAATAATATATTATTATTTTCTAATACAATGTTTTTACTATTTGGTCTTTGAACTATGAAGAGAAAACTTTTACTTGAAAATAGCTCACAAGTTACACATATTTTATCCTTGTGTTAGGTATAGTTACAAGTGTTCTCTTAATATATTTTTCAGGAGTCTTGCAATCAGGAGGATAGAGAGGGAGTGAACAGGGATTTTTTTTTTTTTTCAGACTGTAATATTTTAAAATTTAGAAAATGCAAAATATTTTTCAACATGTAAATGTAAGTAAATTATGCATGGCATTCATCTAGATAGTTAAAAAAATCTGAAACCTTCTGCCAGAAAAATGAATATTTTAGCTTGCATTCAACTAATATGCCAACTTATGGTTACTTACGTTTTACTCCTGTTTGCTACAGGTGAAATGGGTGAATATCAGACAGCTCATTATAGAGACAAGAATGCTGCATTCCCAAAGTAGGATGACAGAACAAGTCATGGTACTTATTGTAATTTCAGTGCTACAATACATCTTGAAGCTGTCTGAGGTAAAATGCTTACTAAGCACTGCATTGGGGCTGTCAGATTGCTTCATGGGGTGGTAATTAAATTGAGGCAGTTCTACCATTCATTTTGTGGAACTAAGGCAGAATTATGTGTATCCTAAAAAATATTCTACCATAGCCTGCTGGTAGTAGCACAAGCACAGTATTTTTGCATATATATTCTCTTCCATAGAAAGCATCCTATTTCTCTCTGTTGTCACTCTGTAGGCTGTGGGGAGGAGGGGTGCTTTGTTACTGGACTAAGCTAAGTCTGGTGGAAACTAGTCATCAAAAATGGCATCGTGTTTAAGACTGTAGACTTGGGCTGGATTCCAGTTGTGGCTAAGAGTAATAAAGGATTGATGGTCATTGTGGCCAAAGGTGGCATTAAAGTTTCCTGTCTGATTTAAAGTGTTCTCAGCCATGGCATAATTTAGAATAGACAGGGGTCCACTCAAGTGTGGCTGGACATGGCCTAAAAAATAAAGCTCAGGGCATGTTAGGAAGCAATGCAGTAAAGGAAGAGGAAGCTTCTTCTGGTCACTTTTAGAGACTAGCTGCATCTTTAAAACAGATGGGAGTTACCATGGGGCAGACCAAGGACGCCAGCTGCTCAGCAGTCTGGCAGTATGTGCATAAGGAGAGAGGCTGAAAATCAGTGCTAGTCCAGAGTGACCCTATCTCTAAAATAGTGCTATGGTTGGAGAGTTCTAGCAATTTTGTTTTCTCATCTGGAAATACTGTTCTTCCTGAGACAGGAAGACAAGTATAGCACATGGTATTAGTGATTTAGACACACATGGAAGAACATGGAGAAGCACGACTAAGTTCTTGTTTTCTTTGCTTATTTCCTGGTGAATGTGGTCTTTCTGAAATTTGTAATCTACCCAAAAACTTGCAGAGAGATAGGGAATGCAATTTTGCTGGTTCAATGTCAGAAGTAAATGTGACTACTCTAATTGCAAATTACATTCCAAAAGTATTTTAAAAAATTGGAAAAGATGATACCTATGTTTAAAAGAAACTTTCGTGTAGGATGTTTCCTATAATGCACAATTGAATTTATTGTAATGGTTTTAAGGAGCAATGGTTTCAAGCTATAAGAGGGTAGATTTACATTAGATATTATAATTAAGTTCTTTACTCAGAGGTGGTGAGGCACTGGCACAGGTTGCCCAGAGAAGCTGTGGATGCCCCATCCCTGGAAGTGTTCAAAGCCAGGCTGAATGGGGCTTTGAGTGACCTGGTCTAGTGGAAGATGTCTTTGCCCATGACAGGGGATTGGAACTGGGTGCTCTTTAAGGTCCATTCCAACCAAAACCATTCTGTGATTCTATCTATGATTCTGTAATTTAACATCCTTTAAGAAATTGTTTGTTTTCAGTTTTCACTTCAGTTGATTCAGTTGGCCAGTGAGGCCTGAAACTGGGGAAAAATTGCATTGACATGAAAAACAGTTTTTGAGTGTGCAATGTAAAAGGACTCCAATTATATGTCCTGCAAAAGCCATATTTTGAACTCTATAACACTAGTTAGTTATAGAGAATCGCGGAAAACTACTCTTATTTTAGGATTTAGAACATAAGAAAGTTCTAAGGAAGAAGAAAATTCTTAAAATGATGTGCTAAAATGCTTGTTTCTTCCGAAAAGAAAAGAAAAGAAAAAAGAAAAGAAAAGAAAAGAAAAGAAAAGAAAAGAAAAGAAAAGAAAAGAAAAGAAAAGAAAAGAAAAGAAAAGAAAAGAAAAGAAAAGAAAAGAAAAGAAAAGAAAAGAAAAGAAAAGAAAAGAAAAGAAAAAACAACTACAAACAAACATGGAAATACTTTAATTGATATACAATAAATAGCTACATTAACCAGAATCTGGCCACATAGGAAAGAAGTTGCAAAGGATGATCTTACTCCATGGACTCTCAACTCATCATGGTCTACCTGTATGACTATATGAGGGAGAGAGATGGGGGGAGAGAGATGGATTCCTATGGGGTAATTCAGAATAAGTATTTCAACTGACTTGGCTTTCACCTTGAAGCATAATTTGTCATCAAAGGATATTGTGACAGGAGACACTGCAACAGTTTCATTAACAAGATTTCTTATGCCATTCTCTGATTATGAAAAGGCTTTTTATTGTTGAAATCTGTGATTTGCCTTTCTTTTCTTTAAAAAAAATATATACATAAATCTGGTTCAAATATCTTATACATCACAAATATGACTTTTGGAAGATACAATTTTCATTATTAATTCATAATTTTCCTGTGATTATTGAATCTTTAAGGACATTATCTCCTTGACTATTTATCTTTTTTTTTTTTTTTTTTCTTTCTGTAATGGTAAACCATGCTGTATACATGTTCACATTCTCACATTCTTTGGTTTTATTGTTGCTTTTCCTGGTTCCTGGTTGTATTTTCTTCCTTGTGTTTGATCTATTATAATCAATTAACATCAGTTTTCATTTAGATTAATCTTTATGCTCATTTTATGTTAAACAGTATATTATAACGGTATTAGTGACATTACATTGAAGTCCCTAGTCCTGCAAAGGTTCATTTGTGTTACACATTGCACAATGTGAACAGTCCTATTGGAGTCCAGGAGTTACTAATGTCTTAATGGTTGCAGTTCATAGCACAAAGCACTAAACAGTAAAAGCAATGCATTTGACTTTTTTTTTTTTTTTCTTTTTTCTTTCTTTTCCACATTCTTCTACTCTCAGGAAAGCAGCTAGAGTAACAGGCATTAATTAGCTTTCATCCAAACTGTGTATGAATTCTTAGTCTGTAGATTCATTGAGCCTATGTCAGCCTGAAGATTAAAGGCTTCTTAACTACACAGTGATACAGCAGGCTGAACTAGCTGCAAAGGAACTGGTGTGGTTTGTTGTATAATCATTGATCTGTGGATCACTGGAACAGGCTAAGTCTCTGTGTCCAAACCAGAAAAATAGAAGTCTAACTCACTGTATCTGTCTGTTATAGTGGATCGTCATATATTGTTGAAGTCCATAATGTACCTCACTCAATTCCTGTAGTGGTAGAGACATTATTCATTAAGAAGTTAGATGCATACGACCCAACAAGGTTAATGCTTAACCTTCTTTGCTTTTGGCAGCATGTTACAGTGTCTGGGTTGCAGCTAGAATAGAGTTAATATTCATCATAGAAGCTATCATGTTTCATGTTTAGGATTTAGGAGAAAAATAATGTTGATAATACACTGATGTTTTAGTTGTTGAAGAGAAATGCTTACACGGTCAAAGAAAATTAACTCAATACCAGCTGAAAACAAGACATACAGTTTATTAATTAATTTGGATTTTTTTTTCCTGCCACTGTGGATACAGTCGGTGGATTTCAGGTGTCCTACAGTCAAGAAAACAGCTAAGCATATACATGTATACTCTGAAGTAAGAGATTCTCCTTTAAGTTTTGCTATTAACACAACAAGGGAAATATTCTAATGGATTTATAAATAGAAAGCTTATATGCAGTGAACTTATTATTTTCCACTTGAGGAATACTAAACATAGCCAAACAAATGGAAATTGACCTCTGATAATAATTTCAGCTTCTAAAATCAGGATAGTCAAAACTTTCTTCATCTGTAGCAAACTGACATCTTGGCTTTCCTTCACCTAGTATCCAGGATGACAATCTTCAATTACCCTTTAAATTATCCATTCACTGTTACAGTTGACTTCTGTTAATTATTCCTTCTGGCAAACCTATGATTTGCATCTGATTTAAAATTATTAATTTCAGTTTCTAACCAATCTGTATTTTACTATTTGTAGGAAAATGAGTGGCTGGAGCGTAACTCTGCAGAAAGTGAGCTCGGGGTGCTGGTTGGGCTCAACCTGAGTCAGCATTGTGCCCTGACAACCAAGAGGGCAAACTGTGTTTTGGGGTGCATTAAACACAGCAGAGCTAGCAAGTAAACAGAGGTGATTTTCTCCCTATATTTAGCATTGGTGCAGCCTCACCTTGAATATTGTGTGCAGTTTTGGGCTACGCAATATAAAAATTATGTTAAGAGACTCAAAAGCATCAAGAAGAGGGCAATAAAGCTGATAAAAACTCTGGAAGGCATGTCCTGTAAGGAGAGGCTGAGCACCCTGGGTTTGTCTAGCCTGAAGAAAAGAATGGTAAGAGGTGACCTCATTGCTCTCTACAACTTCCTGAGAAGCAGAAGTGGAGAGGGAGATTCTGGTCTCTTCTCTCTGGTAACCAGTGATAGGATGGGCAGGAATGGCACAAAGCTGTGCCAGGGGAGGTTCAGCTTTAGCATTAGGAAAAAAATTTTTTTACCATGAGGAGGGTGTTCAAACACTGCAACAGACTTCCTAGTGAGGTGGTTGATGCTCCATGCCTGTCAGAGGTCAAGAGGCATTTGGACAATGCCCTCAATAACATGCTTAGACTTTTGGTTAGTGGTTGGGCAGTTGAACTTGATTATATTTGTAGGTCTCTTCATGTTGAACTATTCTATTCTATTCTATTCTATTCTATTCTATTCTATTCTATTCTATTCTATTCTATTCTATTCTATTCTATTCTAGTGCACATATTACTTCAGTAATCTAGAAGACATTTGGCCATCTGGAGATCTCAAAATGCCCTCAGACTGTACAAAGGAAGGTTCCAAACAGGCTCACTTTCTCACTTACTATGGAACACTACTAAATCAGAAGTTTAGTTAATAATATTTTACATTTAGTTTTGATACTTGTTCTCTCTATTTATGCAAAATGTCTTATGAAGGATGACCTGAGTTGATGAGTTGGGGGAAGGGAAGGGAAGAGACAAAAATATTCATACCCTTTATTTGTGCTCAGACTGCTGGAAAAAAAAGAAAGGCTGGTCAGATTCAGTGAGTACCACTTTTTGGTAATTTCAGTCTTTCACAATAACTTTCAAAATATTGATGAATTTGGGTAATATTTCAAAGAACCAGTTCACAAATACCATCAATGATGGTAACAGAGATGGGAGCTCAGTGGTTAAGTAGGCTCTGAAAAGTATTTTGAGAAGCAATATGAGATTTACTATGACGGGTGTCATGATAGCAGATCTTTTATTTATATCACAAACTTAACTGGACCTCATAAGACTGGAAGTCTATATCTTTATATCTTTTTAAATCAAAGAAGTAGCAAGACATACTGGTGATGGTACTCACAAGTTTTAGTACCCTCTCTGAGAAACTGCCAGTGTTACATTGGGTGATTCATTTAGCTCCCCAATACCCATTATGTCATTTGCCAAATGAAGATAAACTAGAAAGATTATTAGAAACATTGTAAGCACGGTCGCACTTTAAAATTTCTTTAAATGAAATCAAAGGTTGTTTCTTTCTAATGGGTACATTGCAGACAGAAATCAATTAGTCTGATAACATTACTATTGTCCAAAATGGAATATTATTGGAATGGTTTGATGTCTCATAATTGCATACTGTATGATTCTTTAACTCTTATCTCTCCCTCAGTCTGTGAATTTAAAACCATCAGGAAGATGTCACATTGGTATGAGTATTCTTCAGTGATAAGAACAGTAATTGTTGTAGGGAGACTTCTTAATCTTGGGTCACTCAAATCCCTTTTAAAGACAGCAGGTGCTCTCCAGAACAAGCATTAACAAGAAGAGATTATGAGGTAACCTGTTGTTCTTTATATCTCAGCATCTCATGACAAAGCTTACCATTGGCCAGTGTGTTCAGAAGCCAGTCAGTACAGGGGAAAAAAAAATCAAATGTGACTCAGGAAAGAACTTATGCTTTCAGTACTAAAGAAAAGATTCATTTTAAAGGCTGAATACTGAGAACCGTTGCAGAGAAATTTAGGAGATAATTATATGAGTGGATTATAAAGGCAAGAATAAAAAATATTACATCTGTAAAAATCCAACCTACAGATATTAATGGGGTATATAATCAGAAAGAATTTCTCCTTCCTTTGAAATTAAAATCCAAAACTACATTTTGCCAAGTTCATATTGTGTTGCAACTTTCTCTTTTCATACTATCCCTCATCTTCTTCACAACTGTGGTAAATGTGGGGAAAGCAAATTATTTATTGTAGCACTGAGGACTTCTTCATACATATAAGGTTGTGCCATGGGCTGCTTAGCATTTATAGAATGAACTGCTGAAGCTGAACATGCTCAGGGTCTAGCAGAGCTCTTTCAAGTACTATCATTGTGGAACAAAATTTTTATTTTCAGCTCTCCATCCTTAATGAATTTTTGGATTCAAATACCAAGTAAATTTTGTTAAAATAAGATTTTATCTAATCTCGTTTCCATCAAGATCATAGCACAAAATTATTTGAGTGAAGAACATCTATGGCAGTCTTTGTGAGGTTAAGAATTAATAACAGTATAAATCACTGCTTTCAGATGATAAAGCTCACTTTCAAAGGCAATTCAAGAAAAGATTTTTAAAGGTATTTAAATTCAGAGATGTACCTAGCACTTTCTAAGAGTGCAATAATCTCAGTGAGTGTTAGGGGCTTAACCTTTCTTCACTCTACTTTGAAAAAAAATCATCTAGGTGACTATCACTGTCTTTAAATTCCTAAATACTTAAAAAAAAATCTGGCCTTTGATAACCCAAATCCAGTAAGGCTTTTTGTCTTAAAGTCTAGATCCTCATAGGTGTTTTGGGTCTAACTCTCTTAAAATATGAGTTAAATGCCCAGGTACTTTTGAAAATCTGAACCTTAGTGCTCAAGCCACTTCTGAAAGTGTATTAGACTACTCAGGTATAGTACCCTCAGGTACTTGTGAAATACTTTTCCATAATTTCTGAGAAACTGTTATAGAGAAATTTACTTTGTTACCCACTTGCTTTGTCCCAAAGTTTGTATATCAAGCTTGCATAATGTATATTATGGAGAATATTTTAAACTTTTTTTTTTTTTTTTTTTTTTATCAAAGAGATTGTCAAAACTTTTTATAAAATGAAAAATTGTAAATATAACAAAAGAATATATTTAAGTTTTCAGTAGGCAAATGTGTTTTTTTAATGGAATTTAAACAAATAGATTTTTTTATGATGAAAAAAGCAACAGTAAAAGCAGTGATTATGTTTTTCATAATTCATTTGCCTCCTTTGCCCTGCAGATCTTGTACAGAAGGAAAATGAAATCCCTGGCAAAGCCTACAGTGTCATCGACTCTGAAGAAGGACTCAGAGACCCATTGGTGTTTAATGACCCTTATTGGCCTGCATGAAAAAAACTGGTATGATCTACTAAAAGAGACATATGGTTCTTTAGAAATATTAAGAAATACTATTTTCTTCAAGGGTACACATTGTAGTCATGCATTTCTAAACACTGCCTATTTTTAGATGACTGCCTTTAGAACTATAGTCCAGATTTGGTGGGAAACTGCATTCATTTTCATTAGTATTTGACCAACAGCCGTGGCATTTTACCTATGCTGCAATCATGCAGTTTTAATGTTATTAATATTCAGAAACATGATATAAATCTAAAAGTAACGCAAAAGGTGAGAGAGGTAAACAATAAAACGAAGACCAAACAAGAGTTATGTGTAGGGCATAGGTACATTTTATAATATATTTACGTGGTGATACCCCATAGTTATAGGTAAGTGTTGAAATATTATGTTTCTGTATTGATTTCATCATTAAAGTAAAATATAGACTTTAAGAACATTAATTACAGTTGGAGATGAGGTAGCGGCAACTGAGAGAGATAAGAGTAGCAACGACCTGGATGATGGAACAGAGTGCACCCTCAGCAAGTTTGCTGATGACACAAAACTGGGAAGAGTGGCTGATACCCCAGAGGGCTGTTCTGCCATTCATAGGGACCTCAACAAGCTGGAGAGATGGGCTGAGAGGAACTTCATGAAGTTCAACAAAGGCAAATACAGGGTCCTGCACCTAGGGAGGAATAACCCCAAGCACCAGTACAGGCTGGGGACTGACCTGGAGAGCAGCTCTGCAGAGAGGGACCTGGGAGACCTGGTGGACATCAGACTGACCACAAGTCAGCAATATGCCCTTGTGGCCAAGAAGGCCAATGGTATCCTGGGTTCATTGTGTATCCTGCATGAGTGTTGCCAGAAGGTCAGGGGAGGTGATCCTGCCCCTCTACTCAGCTCTGGTGAGGCCACACCTGGAGTGCTGTGTCCAGTTCTGGGCTCCCCAGTACAAGAGAGACATAGAACTACTGGAGATAGTTCAGAGGAAGGCTACGAAGATGATTAGAGGACTGGAGCACCTGTCATATGAGGACAGGCTGAAAGAGCTGGGCCTGTTTAGCCTGGAGGAGAGAAGACTGAGGGGAGACCTCATCAATATATATAAATATCTTTAGATATAAATATCTAATATCTAAATATCAAGAGGATGGAGCTGGTCTCTTTGTGGTTGTGCATAGCAACAGGATGAGAGGCAATGGGCACAAACTGTAGCACAGGAAATTCCATCTGAATTTGAGAGGGCATTTCTTTACTGTGAGGGTGACAGAGCACTGGAATAGGTTGCTCTTAGAGACTGTGGAGTCTCCTTCTCTAGAGATATTCAAAACCTGTCTGGATGCCATCCTGCACAATGTGCTCCAGGTGATCCTGCTTGGCAGGGGGCTTGGACTAGATGATCTTCAGAGGTCCCTTCCAACCTCAGCTATTCTGTGACTCTGTGATTCTTTGAAAGTGAGAAAACAGAAAGGGGGAAAGGGAAAGGGAAAGGGAAAGGGAAAGGGAAAGGGAAAGGGAAAGGGAAAGGGAAAGGGAAAGGTAAAGGGAAAGGGAAAGGGAAAGGGAAAGGGAAAGGGAAAGGGAAAGGGAAAGGGAAAGGGAAAGGGAAAGGGAAAGGGAAAGGGAAAGGGAAAGGGAAAGGGAAAGGGAAAGGAAGGGGGAGAGAGGAGAGGAGAGGAGAGGAGAGGAGAGGAGAGGAGAGGAGAGGAGAGGAGAGGAGAGGAGAGGAGAGGAGAGGAGAGGAGAGGAGAGGAGAGGAGAGGAGAGGAGAGGAGAGGAGAGGAGAGGAGAGGAGAGGAGAGGAGAGGAGAGGAGAGGAGATGGGAAAAGCAAGAAGGGTAGAGGAGGAGAGATAAAATGAAAATGCACCATCTAATCACAAAACAACAAAAAAAAAAACATTTCGCAATAAAGAAGAGTAGTAAAGATTCAGTTAGAAGAATTTAGGAAACAAAGAGGAAAGAACAAATTCCTGTCATAACATAAAATAAAATATATAGGGCCAGAAATTATTGTATGAGCAAGCTTTAGTTAAGATGCTGTTAAAATGCTGAATATGTCTAAGCCACTCAGTGGACAGTCCCAGTTTAGATGAGATCAGATGGGCAACACTGTGCTTCGTGTTCCTTTCTCGATTGTGTGTCCCCAGAAAAAAAGCATCTACATGGCATTCTGCTACAGTTTTTCACTGGTTCTAGACACTGTACATGTATAAAACAGAGGTTACAAATTTGTCTTTTCAAGAGCATTTGTAAAAACAATATGGTTGTTTCAGGTAGCTTATCATTTCTTCCTACTTTATGATACTTACGAGAGATGGAATTGAATCTGGACATTTTCTGAAAAGTTTCATGAGAAGCTTTATGACAATTTAGGTGAATCAAGATTCTTCCTAAAATCAATTCAGCAGCTGGAAGTAATGTACTTGTCATTTGGGAATATTAATATGAAAGAAAAATGACAGGTATATATAAGAAACTAAACTGTATGGCGATATCAAAAAGCAAAGTGATGAATGCTCAGAAATATTTGTTGCAAGATTATACAGTCATCAGAGATACAAATGTTAAAAATATATTTATTTTTTTTCTCTAATTACATCCCAGTGATTTAGAAAGACTGCAATCCATGTAGACTGGTACATTCTGCATAACACGGTGTCATACTCTTTATGCTGCTGATTAGAGTCCTTTAACAGAAGTACATGATCTGTGTCAGATTTTGCAACACTATGGTAGGAGGAATGGAAAAGGTGCTTTTGCCTCTCCTCACTATGGATGCAGGAGGAAAAAAAAAATCAAAGTCTAGCAGGGAATGTCAGAAGTTCAGACTTCTCTGTGATGGGGCTGATGAAATGGAAATGTGCTGTAAAAGAGCCAAGTCCCATATTCTTACTGGTGAAGCAAGAGAAAAGCAAGAGAAATTGTGATTTTCTGAGTCCCAATAAGAATCCTTTACCCTATCCAGCTAATGTAAACAGCTTTAGAATGGATTTGTATTCACTTTGGAGTTTCCTTGCACTGCTAGAGAGTTTAAACTTGTCATTCCCCGTCAGAATTAATTCTCTGGTCTGCTCCTCTAGTATTACAATTGCCTTCTCTTGAACAATTAAAGAGATGTGCTTCAAAACCCATCAGGTATGGGAACAAAATTTGAGTGTTACATGTTGAAAGTATTCAGGAAACATCAATTAACCACCTTGTCTCTCTTCTGAATTGTTATCCTTCAAATGTTAGTGCTGACAACCATAACAAAACACACTATTTTGAGAGGATCATGGCAGCTTTGAGTATGCTTCCATGTGAAGACCAGGGGAAGAGCAGAAGTATCTCCATTTAGAAAATCTACCATTGGTTTATTTTACTCTTTCTGTTATATTAGTTATGAGGTGACTAAACAAATATGGAGAAAGAGTATGTAAAACAAATTCAATTAAAGGTTATCCAAAGAATGTAAATATATTTAATATTGCAATCTGTGGATTGCAAGTAACTTAAATTTGAATTAGATACCTGTCTTTCATTGCATATGCCCTACATACACTTAAAAAAAATGCCAGGAAAATGGATGGTATAATGATTTTGGTAGCTTGGCAGACGTACACACTTGGTTCATTTCTCCCTGTGTTGACTTTGTCCTTTATGGTCCACAGATGGATAAATGTATTAACATGTAGTTTACCACACAGGTCAGCGGATCTTTCTTATTTGCCCTTGAAAACAAATGTTCTGTCTGCTCTGCATGGATAATTCATAAGATTTAGTGGCTCTTCTCTGCATGTTTGGCATTCAGAAATGTTGCTTCCCCAAATGTGTAACTGTCTTCTGCACATGTTAGGCAGTTCACTGCTGCTGAAAGCTGGTTACACATCTAAGGGGTTAGATTTGTGTCACACAGAGATTTTTGGTTCTTTAGTACAAAGGCACATTATATTATGTTCCTAATGACAAAAATCTCTCAATTTCATGAATATCAGAACATAGTGTTTGAATGTTCTTTAGACACAATCAAATTGTATTGCTTGAAGACAAC
Organism: Aythya marila; assembly: GCF_965140915.1. Lineage (NCBI taxonomy): Eukaryota > Metazoa > Chordata > Aves > Anseriformes > Anatidae > Aythya > Aythya marila. Next base: position 65,578,350 of record NC_139044.1, read on the forward strand.
TGCTTGATGGTATTTTAGTCAAAAATAATAGGCAATGGACAATAAATAATCTTCCTTATTTTCTACTAGTCAGTGAAATAACAATGTATATGCATACATGTGTTTGAGTACAAACACATAAGTAAAGAAGCATAACTGACAGAAAATAAAGGCCAGTTATCTAGGTGAGGCAACTAGAAGATGTGACACCTCTTGTAGATATTGTAATTTATTTATTTTTTTTCTTGGTAAACTTTGCAGACTACTTAACTTCCGTGGTGCTGCAGAACTCATGCTATCTACAAGGCTAGCAGAACAAAAAACTGACCCTGCTTCAAAGAGCTTGTGGTAGAGTAAGATAAACAGTTGAATATTTTCAGGATACAGCCCCTCCACACCAGGAGGCAGTGAGACAGTATTGATCTGCTGGGTAAGCAGCAATCACATTTCATCAGTAGTTTAGTCATTATTGAGTCTCTAGTCATCATAGTAAAATAAAGATTTTATATGTGACTGTATCCAGGTATATACTCACAAAAATGAAACAACTTGTTCAGCTCTGCTTTGCAAAACTGTCTTTTCTGTCTGGACAGGGAAGATTTGTGAAGGTATGAAAATAGGAACAATTACTATATTTTTCTTCAGACTAAATGAAATATAAAGACATTTTAAGGACAATTCATATTTCTGAAACCATAGCTACACAAAGATTTTAACTGGCACAAGACATCACTGCCATAGAATTAGGAGTTTTCCATAACCTCCTACTATTATTTCGTTTTCTCCCTGTGCAGCTACTAACAGGGATGCTGCTAAATTGTGACCCTCAACAACTGATCCAAATTAAAAATAATATACTAAGGATAAAAATTAAGCTTTTGGCTCCTTAAGTTCTCCTACCAATTCATCTTGTGTCTACAAAAATGTTTATGACACCAAAGCAGAAGAGGTAGGTGACTCAAAAATGAGAACTAACACCTCTTAGGAGCAGCACTAACTTTTGCTAACTGAAGATGTCCATGTGACTGTGAAAGAAGAAAAGCTGTCTCCAGAAATAAGAAGAACAGTGATAAAAATGTATTACATCCTATCAAGTCTGAGTTTATTGAATACTTGTCATCTCCATGAAGTTTTTTTGGCACAGTAGCACCAGTAGTTGATTAGATATTTTTAAGAGATCCTCAATAATTTAATGCTTTTTGTTATATTGTGTTTGCATCTATTGAAAGATATACTGAATGCTGTGCATAATTACGTTCATAAGAGAAGAGTATTAGTACAGATGCTGAAATTCAATCTCTTTTATGAGCAGCTAACATTTTATTATTTGATGGCAAAGTTAAAAAAGGTGGGATTGACTGGAATATGTGAGTCCTGGCATGTAACTGTGTCCTTGTGCTGGTGGTTAAAGTGACATATTATTCTGCAGGGATTTGGAAAACATCCTGTATCCCCTGGGCCCAGGGCATCATTGCCCTAAAGAGCATCATTGCCAGTGACTGGGGGCAGCATGAACTTTTGTTTACTGCTCAAGAAGAACTTGTATATTTCTAGTCCAGGTGCTGAAGCTGCTTTAACAAGCAGCTGGTGTATATACTCTGCAGTTCAAGCACTTGTTTCAGTCCTGTGTGCCTTGGAGTTAAACATCCCTGTTATGCTCAGACCCCAAAGGAATGCTCATTGAGAGAAAGAGATCACTCATGGGCCTTCCTGCTTTTTGCTGGTGAATCAGGGTCAACTATCTCCTGCAGCTGAGTCCACAGGCAGGTACATCATTGTTGTTGGTGCACTGTCAGTGTACAGGTATCAGAGCTTGACAAAATACACCCCAAACACAGCTGGACTGCAGGGGCTGCAGAGGTCTTCTGATCTGCATGTGAGGGTACATTTTATTTTGTCCTTTCATGCTTGAAGAATAAGGCATACAAATTCTTCTTGAACAGTATGGCTGGGATAGATTTGTCTGTTTTTCTCCACCATGCCCTTTCCAAAGTATGAATCAAACCCAGATGCACGGCAGTCTTGGCAAGCGATTTCTGCCACTCTTGCCTTTCTCTTCCCCCTCCCCTCCAAGCAGTGACTATAGGGGGCAATACAACCTCATTGTACAGCCTGTGTACATCGCCTACTTACCACATTAATAGGCAGAAACTTTCAAGACTCAAATTTTACTTCTTGCTTCTGAATAATTAGTATCATTACAAAGATAAACTATATTGCTACTTGATCTCTATGAAATGGAAGTTTTAACTTCAAAACAGATTTTACTAGTTAGATTATTTTATTTGAAAATGAAAGTAATAAATAGTGATTTTATTTCCCACCACTAATTCAAATTAAAATCTAAAGAAAAAAAAAAAAGACACAAGAAGGAAAAAATAATTTTTAAATTCATTTGACATTGATCACTAAGCAGAACTGCTCCAAGTCTGTATGTATCTCATATTCATGTAATTCAATCTGTATGCCTGTCAATATTTCTGATGCAGTTTAATTTCTTCAGATTGGTTTCTTCCTGACATAATGCATGCTTCTAAAAGTTACTCCAATTCAGAATGCTTAAATGATACACCTATATTTCCATGATTTTGTGAAGAAAATGTTTATAAATTAAAAATACCGAAAAGGTAATTGCTATAACAATAAAATCATCTCTAAATTAATTTAGTTGCATTTTTCTTATATTAATTGAAGTCCACTTTACAGTAAGCAAGTGAAGAATGATAACAATGATAATTTTCATATCTTCTTCAATATTATATATTTGTGTACCTCACTTTTCCTTCTTCAATATTTCTGCTCTTAGTAAAGGAAAAGTTATAAGATTCAGAGCTGAACTTCCGTTAACCTGAGCAGAAAAGTTGTTGTTACAGACTATTTTCTATTATTTAATTTTGTTTCATTATGATTGTTGACAGTTACTGTTTACCAGAATTTCCCTGAAGCAAAAATGTTTTAATGCTCAACACATGCATTAAAATATGTTCTATTGTAATATGTTAAAGCCAACAGAAATATAATTTTATCAGAAATCTGTGTTTAACACTGCAGCACGTAAAGCCTCCAAACACAGATGAAACTGGAACTTTTATTTGAAGGGAAAACAAAGCCAGCAGTAATCTACCTTAGTACTTAGAGCTATGCGATATTTTTTGTAATGAAATTCAAACCCAGGTGAAACTAATGCAATGTGGATTTTTGTTGTGGAAACATGGCATAGTTTGAAATATATGCTTTCATACTTGGTGGCTTTATATGGCTCACAATCAAAACTAGAATTTTCAGCTGAAGTTCCTTTTTAATTTTCTCAAACATTCAAATTCCAGAGGAAAGTCCACCGACTTCACTGAATGCTGAAAATTCTCAGTTTCTAATCCTCTATTGTGAACACTTCAGGTTTACTCAATAGCTTGCTGACCTTTGCTTAGCCATGTACACATTTCACTGGGAATTTCCAATGCTTTTCTCACTAAAAATCGTGTTCGACAATATTTCCTGATCATTAACGCCTGTGTACCTAAAGCATAGATGAAACACATCTTCTACAAGCCAAGAATACAAAAACTATACCTTTTCATATAAGCACTTTTTTTTTTTTTTTTTTGTCAGATTCATGACAAAAGACGCTTTTAATAACTCCTGGTGTCAGATACTGCTGGTGAGTCTGACTGTTTATTAATGTATGGTGATAGGATTTGGTCCTCCCTTTCCACTTTTTCTCCAAGAACAGTGCTTAAAGAGGGGCTAGCAAATAATCTGTTGAGGTTGATGGGCCATGCTTATCCACTAAAATAAAAACCATAAGTCTCAAGAACTGCAGAACAGATTTTATAACTTTAAAGAAATAAGTGAACAGTTTCTGAGCTGAGAATTTGGGCGAAATAATTAAAAAGAAAAAAAAAATCAAATTAAAACAATGGTTAACTATTCACCACAGGAAAAGAGTTCAAAGAGTTGAATAGACTTTCACCTTGTTTTTTCTTATAGATAACAGCTGAAATATTTGCCATGCTCAAAACATAAATGGAAGAGCTGCACTAGCAAAAATTGTAGTCTTTTATGTGGGAAGTACTGAGTGATTTGATCAACTCATGTAAAAATGGAAAACCATTAAAAGTAGGTAGCATTCACCAGAATGAAGTATGAAATAGAGGAGGCACTTGCAAGGGGATGTGATATAGAACAGTGGTGTTTGAAAAAATTCTAATATGGTGTCTGTTTTTAAGACAGGACTAAAAAGAGTTCCTGTGAATTAAGACCAGTGAACCTCACCTTGCTTCTGGGGAAATAGATTGAGAGTCTAATTAAGGATAGAATAGTTCAGCAAATGGATAAGTATAACCTAATAGGGTCAAAGCTGCACAACATCAGTAAAGGGAAGGCATGCTCCTCTAACCTGCTGAAGTGCTTTGAAAAAGTTAATAAAATAGTAGATAAAGGTGACCCAGTGAACATAATTTATTTGGATTTTCAAAAAACTCCCTATAAGGTCTTTCATAAAAGACTATTAAGGGAAAAATATAACTATGAGGTAAGGGGCAAAATCTCACAGTGGATTAAAAATGGAATAAATGATGGTGAAAAACTTGCACTGAAAGTCTTCACCTAAGAGTGTAAAGAAGTTAATAGTAGAAGGCTCTAAAGGTTCAGATTGGACCCTGTGTTAATATAACTTTTAATGATTTGGACATTGCTTCTGCTAAAATGGACATTAAATATTGGCTAGCCGAAGTGAGAGGACAGTGAAACTAGGGGAGATTGGTTAGACTGACAGCATGTACATTTTACCGTGAAACAGTGGTATTCATTTTGTGAATTATTTTGGCTCCAGCATCATATTACATGTCAGGATTTTTCAGTGAGAATAATTTTCCTGCTCTCTGAGCAAGTCTCCAATAGGTACCTCTGCAACACCTGTGTGAAGTGATTTTCCCCCTCTAGGTGTAGGAGTAGACAGACTTACATGAGAATGAGGAATTCCCATATGCCGTCACTGCACCTTTTCTGCAGGCAAACCAGGATGCATGGCTAAAAAAAGAGCTGTTTATTACAGTAAATCCTCCTTCATAAACAGTTACAGGGAACTCCAATGCCTGTTGGGTCTTGCTGGTGCATCTGTGTTTTCTGAGGTGCTGTTAACTTTATTATGGCACCGAGGAAATTACTGGCATTAGTCTACCATCATCTGGAGCCCAGAAAGTTGTAACTCACTGCCTTTTTTCTTCTCTTGAAGCTCTTACCTGCTAATTCCCAGAATTACTCCCAGAACTCTCAGTCCCATCTTTTTGTGAATTGTCTGTGGGAACTACATTCAATTTTGCATCTCTTTAAGGTATGCACATCTCTGCTGATTGGAGCCCAATGTTAAAGAAGATCAGAAACCTTTGCCTGATCAGGTTCATTGTTCATCCAGAAATGACTAAGCTATTAGGTTGTGTGTTTTTTTTTTGTTTGTTTTTTTTTTTTTTCCTGCCTTTAAATATATATATATATATATATTTATTATTTTTGGCTTCATCGTCCTTTCTGCACTGCATTGAATTTTAATTCTGTAGGAATATTTGAAACATTTTCCACTGAAGGACTAAAGTAGCATTTGTTGAGACCATGGCCTTATATGAAGCCTATTATATTTATTTGATGTAAGATACTCAGTTCCTGCTATTCTCCAGGTATCATACCCATTCTGTTGAAACATTCAGGTTTTTTAAATGCTAAAAAAGTGAGAGCTAACAGCTGATGTCTCCTTCACAACTCATATGGGTCTGTATAGCTTTAGTGTAAGCACAGTGAAGAGAAACTTTTGTGTTGCTTTCAACAATTCTTTGTAAAAAGAATCTATTATACCATTTATACTGAGGCAAAAATGCAATCTCTATAAGGTGCAACATTTTGAACTATGAATAAACACAGTAGGAAAAAAGATGATTTCTTGGCAAAAGAAATGTGTGCAAATAAAAACACTAAAAATAGCATTTATCTTGATCAATAACTCATGCTTTCATTTTTTTGTGGAAAATATTAATAGAGTTCTTTAAATAAAAAAAGTTTTTTTTTTTTTTTTCTTTCTCTTTTGTTGTTGCAGCCCTGTTTGTATTTACATCCAGTCATTTATTGCCCATTAAAGAAGTAATGCTATGTTAATGTAAGGGAAAAAATCAATGCTACTCAGATCAGTAGCTGTGGGGAAACAGTGCAGCAGCTGGTTTGCAAACAGCAAGCCCACATAGATCAATGAAATTACAAGCTAAATCTGCTGATGCTCACAAACTGCTCCAGCATTGTGATGTCTAACCTTTCTCAAGTTCAAGATCTCTGGCAAACCAGCAATAGCTAAATGGAAATAAAAAATAAATAAATAAATTAAAAAAAGAGAGAGAGAGAGAGAAAGGAAAAAAAAAAAAGAAAAAGCAAGCAAGCAAGAAACAAAGAAAGAACATAACAGTCTAGTGGAAAATTTTAGCATGATATGTAATATTCCACTTTTGAAGTTATCAGTATAACTGCACATTTGTAACAGATATAAAAGCCACTGTAATCTCCCAGTGAGCAAAGCTGCGATCTACACACTCTGGAGATTTTCTGCCTTAAGAATGTTCAAATCTGTCACATATTACCTTGAAATGTAACACTGGAGGGCTAGAGAGCACTTCAGTAATATGGTTGTTAATATGAATTCCAGAAAATAATTTATCAATGAACAACATTCTGTGATGTGCAGTGTCTTTTATTTTCTGGCATGGTTGTAGCCTTTAAAATGGTTTGAAATTTGTTAACTTGTAAATTAAACATGCAAAATATTTGACTTGTTGAATGCAATATTCTTTTACATATTTGCCATTCATTTGCTATTTTATGGTAATGGAAGGGACCTCTCAGTATTTACCAGTATCATATGAATAACATGCCTTATAACTGATTATTTTCAGGGCAGTCCTTCCCCTATTTGTCCCAGTTTTTAAATACAGCAGAACTTTTCAGGTGTTAATCAACAAGAAGATACAGAGAACCTGCCTCTGAAGATTGCTATAAAATGGAATACATTTAAAAAAGTGGAATAGATTCCTTCCAAAGGAATTAAAAAAAAAAAAAAAAAAAAAAAAAGGCATCTTGAATTTCCTTCAAATATTGACATACGTACTGGGGGAGAGGGGAATATGTACTCTGCAAATATATAATTCTTATCATCTACTAATTTCCAATTGCTTTGTGTATTGTAATTGAATGTCACATTTCAATTCTGTTCTACTATTTTGCAGGTTGTAAATTAAAAACATTGAGAGGTTGGAAACATTTTCTTTGTCTTCCAGCAAGGGCATAACAGAACAGAAAATGGAAGCCATTCCTTATTAACTGTCTTCTGTTCTTGAACTCTTGCAATATTTTAGAACCATTAACTTAATATTTTTGAACTATTACCATTCAAGAATATTCAAGATTATTTCTTCTAATGTCAATAGTTTCTTCTGGAAGAACCATTTTGGAATTTGAAATCAGTTACTTTTCTTCTCCATCTTCCCCAGATATCTAATAATGAAAAAATTAAGGGAAATTTCCTTTTTTTTTTTTTTTAATTATTATTATTATTATTATAATTTTTCTTCTCTTTTCCTAATAGTTCTTCCCAGATACAACCTGTTTCCTTCCTTTGCTGATTTTTAGGTCAATTTGTTACTGTACAGTGCTACTTAGCAGTGCTGTTAGCAGGACATTTCATGCTTTATGTGGAGAAAAACTGGTTGTGTCATAGCTGTGATAATTACTAACAAGATGAAAGTTGTCTGCATACAGTAACACTGTTGGTGTGTGAATACTGATGAAGTCTCTCTTTCTACTGCATTTATTGGCTAGGAATGAGACAGAAGTCCAGCAGAGCTTAGGAGCTGATGTTCCCAAGTTTGATCCAAGTTCAACAATGGCTGTGAGGAAACACCAGGATTTTCTCACACCTTCTTAGGTCAATGACATAGGTTTGCTCACATTCAGGATAGAGTTTCTAACAACTGTGTCTTCAGGTTCTTTGTCTTCAGTGTAAGGTATTTTTCTTTTTTTTGGACCTTATTGAGAAATTGTTTGTGAAAATATTGAAACTGTTGAGACACAACTGAGCTTAAGGGAAGAGGCCTATTG
>NC_139044.1:65589658-65657158 GCF_965140915.1 Aythya marila
GGGGAGAGTGACTGAGTGTCTGTGTGGGGCCTGCCAAGGCTAAACCACAGCATATGTTTGCATAAGAACTATAAGATTTTATTTTAATTGAATACCAGTTGTACTGGTCTTAAATGACTTAAATGCCCAAAGAATACCATCGCTAATGAAGTAAGCAAAGATGCACTGGCTTTTAAAGCCTAACTATATATATGTGTGTATATCTATCTATATATTTTTTATTTATTTATTTTTTCCCGAACACTACAGAACATGTTTCTGCTCTTGATGTATGCAAAATGTATGCTAATGCTTCTTGGCTGTTTTGCCATGTTCATCACACACTCTAATGGTTTTCCATTACATTGTGACTAGCACTTGCAGAAACATCTTATAACCTTCCATGCAAGTATCAGCAGGTTGGGGAGGGGAGAGGTGCTTGGTGTGCAGCTGGGCCACTGAAGTAACTTCTCCAACTGCTCTCATTTAAAAAATTATTCTGGAGTTTGGTATTGCCTTTATATGCCATGATGGGGCCTATTTCCACTAAAGTGTGCCTCTTTTTCTCCTTGCTCCTCTGCTGGCAAAGAGCACTCAGCGGTACTTTTCTGTTATTTTCGCCAGAGTAATCTTAGGGTCTGTAATAGCTGATTTTGCAGAGACCTTTCCTTCCTGAATGTGCATTTCCACTTACACAGAGCTGGGTTTCCATTCTGCTTCTTTGTCAATATTCTGTATTTAAAAGCTTTGCTGGTGGCTCAGCAGTCTTGATCCCATGGTGAATGGGAAAAACATTACAGAAAGGGACAGCAGCATCCTTCCCATCATCAGCAAAGTTTTGTTCTGAAGCAAGGCTAATTTGCACAGAGATAAATTCAGACATAGATAAACAGAAGGATATAAAATCATTACCTTACACACTACTGGAAACAACTAAAAAATGGTGTAAGAGATGTGATGAGTTAAATATGTGCTGTAGATTTATAGCATTAGGGCTTGTTTCTCTGTCTCTGTGCACAGCCTGTCTCCCTGAAACTGGAAATTAATGTGTTGGATGGGCTGTCTTTGACATTCATTTTCATCATTCTGATGTTTAGTACTCCAAACCAACTTTCTGATAATGAAGTTCATGCTAGAAGGACACAGTGGACTTTTATACATTAGACAGTCTAATTTGTGTGCAGGACTAGTACTGCTTACCTTATGTTTATTGTAGCAGCACTGCCAGATCTGAAATGGTTAGTGGTCTTGTCTGCATTTTCATTATGAAACTCAGTATTTTGGGGTTTAAAACTCAACTGTCGCATTTGAGTAGAGGTGCTGCTCAATACATGCTTAGTCTGCAAGAAAATAATGTTACAAATTTTACATTTGAATTGGTATTTCAATTTGATTCTTTCATTGAAATACCGCCAAAATACAAGACAACGTGAGTAAATGAGAAATGGATGTTTATAACAGATTTCCTTTCCTTTCCTTTCCTTTCCTTTCCTTTCCTTTCCTTTCCTTTCCTTTCCTTTCCTTTCCTTTCCTTTCCTTTCCTTTCCTTTCCTTTCCTTTCCTTTCCTTTCCTTTCCTTTCCTTTCCTTTCCTTTCCTTTCCTTTCCTTTCCTTTCCTTTCCTTTCCTTTCCTTTTTCTTCTTCTTTTTCTTCTTCTTTTTCTTCTTCTTTTTCTTCTTCTTTTTCTTCTTCTTTTTCTTCTTCTTTTTCTTCTTCTTTTTCTTCTTCTTTTTCTTTTTTCTTTCTGCAGAGCATGAGTTCTGATGAGTCCTGAAAGTGGATTAATTGCTCCTAAAGTTTGCCAGATCGTGTATGTGTTTTATTCTATTAACATAGACATTTATTCTTGACTAGAGTAGCTGCTCTTGAGTGGGATTTGGGTGGCTTGGTAACAACAAGGTCACTTACAACTATTGCCCTATTACTGAAACATCTGTGCTCTCCTGATGATGAGCAGACATGGGCCTGTTTGGATGCCAAACAGCTCTCTGTATTTCATATGTATGAAAGTGTACCTCAGTAGCAAGTAAGCACAGGACTATGCAAAATTGGGCATCCTCAAGCATTTGCTACCTCTATCAGTCTTCAGTATGGCTTTTTCCTAACTTCACCTTAACCTTCAGAAACATTGGAAAGCCCCCATCCCCAACACAATAGACAGAACAACTTCATCTTAATTTTATTCTTAGCATCACATCCTATTTCTCATAGAGGGTTTCATGGAATTTTTTCAATGTTGTCATTATTTCTGCTCCAGGTACCTTATGGGCTGCTGCCTGTTATTTGGGCTGTGGGATGGTAAAGGTTTCCATGTGAGGCAGCTGGCCAAGTCAGGGCTACAGGCAACAAGCCAAGGCCTCTTTCTATTGTTGTCACTTTCTTTCCTCACTGGTACAAGATCTTCCTTCCTCTCAAACTGATACAGAGACTATTAGAAAATTAATCATACCTCAGGTGTCTTGGGGAATATACTTGATTGCCCAATCGTTAATGTGTGAAAATCTTACACTGGAATAATGCCATATGTCAACCTGTAGCAATATCAGGAAAATATTGACAGTGTTTCATTAATGAAATGTTGTGCTTGAATGACCTGTATGCTGAAAATCTAGGCTACATAAATTTAAAATAATGTCTCAGATATCACTTGATCTAAGGTCCCAGAATCAACACGTATGTTGTCTCTGTGGTCAGTGATTAAAAAACTGCTGTCAAAAATGCATGTCAAACACTAGAACTAAAAATCTTCTCACATCAGTATGCTGATAAAGAGGAAATTTTGTTTGTTTGTTTGTTTGTTTGTTTGTTCCCAGTGGGATCTCCCTAAATATACTGGGTACATGGACATATGTTACCAAGTTTAAGTTCATCACTGTGAATTTCTCCACTAATTATATCACGGGTGTCTTTACACTAAATTATTAAAAAAGTATTGTTTTCCAAAGATTGCTACTAATAATTTTTACCTGTGTGTCTTCATAAGTATGAAAAAGAGAAGCCATAAGAAGTCAGCATAAGAAGTGCAAATTAAACAACACAGCAGAAATATTAATTAAAAGAGATTAATTGGGTTGGGGTGGGGTGATAGAAAATGCTTTAATCCTCTGCATTGCCATGTGATGCTTGATCATTCTCAGGGCCAGGAAAACAAAGGGTTTGGAATTACAGCGTTGAGGAGGAAACACGATGTAAGCAGCACTTTCACCTAATATTATCTCCAAAATTTCCAAAGCTAGAAAGTGTGCTTGGGTAGCTTGCTTTAAAAAGAAGAGGAGAATGTACATAGCACCAGGATCTCTCCAGAGTTTGCCAGTTCTGTCTTGTTCAGTAAACCCTTGTGGCCAGCCCCACAAAGTATCTGGCATGGTGAAATCATTAATGCAGCCCTCAACTAACGGCTATGCTTATAGAGCTTCTTTCTCATTTTTGGCCTTTCTTCTAAGTTATTTTCCCTTATTTGTAACTCTAAGTGTTTTGACACTTTCTTTGATTCTTTGATTAAAAAAAAAAAAAAAAGTATGCTGATTCTTTTCTCCTCTACTTTTTTTTTTTTTTTTTTTTCCTCAGAGATATGATAAACATGAAGCTTTTTCTTCCCCAAGGAGAAGCAAACAATACGCATGCATGATCATTTGCATTATCGTGTCTTCCACACGAATTTTGGAGTTCACAATAATCTAGTGTGTCTTCCTTCACGACATTACAAAATCCTATCTATTGAATGGAAAGTTTTAGTGCCAGAATTTTCCAGGCAACTGCCTCTCTGCAAATAATAGCAAGCAACGTGTAGAGGGTATGAAGCACATAATCTTCATAATCTTTCAATGAAATTCAAATTTGAATTAAAAAATGTTTAATACACTACAGCTGAAAAGTTGCATCAAAAATTGTGGTAAATATAATAAAAGGTTATTTATGAATTGCAGGCATTTATAAGAAGGAATCAGCCTGCTAATCAGCCATGACATTTTCTATGAAAATATTTTAACAGTTTCATCTAATTCAATGTATATTTTTTTATGGATCAATACAGCCAACTTTTTATGTAAAAAATGTTCATCATTTTCTTACTTGCAAAATTTCTGTTAGGATTTTTAAAACAAAAATGTTTCTCTGTCAGTTGTCGCTATTGCTGACACATAGCTTTGTTTCATTATCTTTTAGTGCTTCAGCTGGGATGTTCACAGTCTGGACACTAAACATTTTACATCATGGCTGAAAAGGCCATAGTGAAATTTCATGTACCTTTTTTTCCCAGGCAACTGATTTTTTTTGGAAAGTGGTGGGCACTAAAATGATTCTTCACAGCAGAGATAATTGTGAGTAAAATGTTGCTTCTGAATTACCCAGTATGATAGAAAAGCAAAGTACCATACCAAACACACAGATTAAGACTAACAATCTATCAGGGACATGACTTTCAAGAACACAAGAGATACCCTGCCGTGTCTCGATATATATATATATATATTTATATGGAATTAAGCAAAGAGTGAAAACTTGAAGTTTGTTTTCCTCTTCCTCAGTCAAATTTGCTAAGTTTCTTTTAACCCTTCAATGCTGCCAACTGGTGTTTTGTCAGCTACAGTTTTAGGAGAATGTCAGCACATTCTTGATGATTTTAGTTTCTATGGATAAGTATAATTCTTGGTTTATTTTTTATTTATTTCCTGAAACACTGTGTATTAAATACATTCAATTTCTGCAGACTATTCATTATATTTGTTTTTGACAGAACAAGTATACTAGAGTGTGGGGCCACTTTAAGGACTGTCAAACTTCAGCCAGCTTTTAAAGGTCAAAGCCAACTGTGACACCTACAGTTCAAATGTAATTAGTTGGAGATTTACTGGGATTTTATGCCAATCTCCCAGTAGCTTAGGGGTGACATAGTATCTAACCTTTTGGGATCCCAAGAGAAGTTCAGGTGGATGTGGGGATAAACAGCAAAAAATACTAGGTAGCATGTCGTACCTTTTAGCAAGTCATCAGTCTCTTAAACTGTGCAAGCAGCAAGACTACATTCAGTATGTGTTTTTTTAAAAAGTAACCCACCAGCCTCCAACATGGCCATCTAATACAAAGTTGATGTATTTATTTGAAGCTTAGCTCATTCTGTATGTTCTTGGATCATTAAATTGAAGGACTTGTACAGTCGTGGTTTTTAATGAAGCATGTTTGAATAATTATGCTAATTTACAAAGCACTAGAATCAAATCAAGTGATCAAAGTTTTCATGATTACTACCATGTATTTGTAACCCACCCTGTCACTGATTTCTGGATAGATTCTAGCCATGGTTACTTTTTTTTTTTTTTTTTTTCCTCATTTATTTAGAAATTGCCATTAATCAATGCAGAATGCATCTATATCTATCTATATCTATATCTATATATCTAATCTATATCTATCTATGTATCTATATATTTTTTTAAAGACATTAGAAAAGAACCATATTTTGCCTTATGTCTCTCTAGTGGACTTTGTATGAGTTTGAAGGTAATATAGCTCCAGCAGACACCAGTCTAAATACAGTCTACAATCAATACTGTATTCTGCTTTGACAGAAAGCTGAATTTTTATCTGTTAAATGTGTGAGCTTGGGGCAGCTCCATGTCTGAAGTGGTTTAAATTTGAAATGTGATGTGCTGCAAAGAAAGTTGATTGACATCTTTGTTTATTGAAAAGTATTACATGAACAACAAAACACGGGCAGATACAGAACACGCCGTTGCAAAGTGCAGCTGTGTTATTTTTCAATCCTATGAGTTCTGCCCCTTTGATGCCTGTCTGATATAATAAAACTGCAGGATATAAACCAAACAAGAATCTTATTTGATTCAATAGTCAAAAATTTGGACAAGGGTGGATCTACATATTAGTTGCGGGGTTATTATTTCAAAAGTGGTTTCATTTTTCTTTGGTTTAATGGTTCTGAATTTGAAACTAAATTAGTATATAGTTAGTAAGCAAGTTGTCTGAGGTTGCTTGAAATATTTTAAATTATGCACTAGAAGAGGAGAGAAAGGAACAGTGATGACTAATCTTAAAGCATTAAACATGCAGAATGGAGAATTAAGTTACATTTAAATTTCGTGTTAGAATAATTATGCTGTTCACTGACATTTTCCCATGTTTTATTAAATCATTATTATGTGAAGGTAAATAGAGGTTAATTCTGCTGTTATATCTTCCAATAAAGTATTATCTTTAATCTTGCATTAATAAAATAGTGGTAAATTGCACAATGGGGGTAATCAGTGTACACTAATTTAGACCATTCTAAAATCTCTTCAGAATACATTGTAGTTCAAAATAGAAAACATGAAGTATAGTCTAACTTAGAGAAAGTAGAGTGCTTTTGTCTTTAAGAAATTTATAGCTACATTTCTTCAATGTATTGACTTATTGGCAATATATATTATATACAAAAGCTCTGAGCTATGCTGTTCAGGTACAGAGTCAGTTTGTCTTTTAGTCACTGCATAAGTTTCCTTGCCTTGCATATAAGTGCCTTGCAGTAAACAGGATTAAGCAGAAGTGTTTATCTTTTACATTTTACTGTAGAGTCCTGAAAGAGAATGCTTTGGGCATTTTCCATGGTCAGCATAGAATATGCTGTGTCTTTGATTCCTGTGCATCTCTCTTCAGTGACAGACACTAACTGCTGCTCACCAAGCCACACATATCCCCAGCTCACTCAGTCTCTCCTGATATGCTACAGTCCCTTAATCATTTTTGTGGCCCTTTGCTGAAGTATGTCCATCTCCCACATGTACTGAGAAGCCCAGAACTATACCTAGTTTTCTGGAGATGTCTCATCAGGGGTGAGTAAAGCTGAAAGATCATCTCAGTTAACCTGCTGGTAATATCTGCCTAATGCAGCCCAGGATGATATTGGCCTTCTTTTCTTTGAGATTGGACTTCCAGCTCATGTTCAACTGGACCCCAAGGACTGCCAAGTTCTTTTCTGCAAAAGTCCTGCCTGTACTGGTGCATGGGGTTATTTCTCTCCAGGTTCAGAACTTTGTACATTGCCCAATTTCATGTGTTGGTACATTTCTCCAGCCTTTAGAAATTTCTTTGAATGGCAGCACAGCCATATGGTTTACCAGCCATTCCTCCTCATTTTTCTATATATTACCTGTTGAGGGTGCATTCTATCCCATTATGTAGATTATTAAGGAAGAGATACAATATTGGCCCCAGCATTGACTCCTGGGATATACCACAATTGATGGTCTCTAGATGGACTTATGTTGTTGATCACAATCCTCTGAGACCAGCATTTCAGTCAGTTTTCACTCCACCTCACAGTCCACTTATGTAGTCCATCCTTCATCAGTTTGTCAGTTTGTTGTGTTATTGGAGACAGTGTCAAAAGCTTTACTAAAGTCAAGAAAATAACATTCACCGTTCTCCCCTTGTATACCCAACCACACATCTTGCTGTAGAAAGCAATTGGGTTTGTCAGACAAGATTTCCCCTTTGTTAGGTCTAGGCTGACTACTCCCAGCTACTGTCCTTTATGTGTTTGGAAATGGTTTCAGTGATTATTTGCTCTGTTACCTTTCCAGGGACTGAGGTGAGGCTCACTAGCTGATTTCTTCCTTCTTGTCCTTCTTGAAGATTGGTGTGAAAATTTTCCTCCATTACTTAGAAACATCCCCCAGCTGCCATTACCTTTCAAAGACAGTCTGGTTTGGCCTCACAATGATATTGCCTAGGTCTTACAACACTTGTGTATGTTCAGCTTCTTTATTCTACCCTGATCCTCCTCCAGTGAGGGTAAGTTTTCCTTGTTTCAGGCTCCCATTTGTCTCAGGGAGCTGGGATTTCTGAGGGTATATCTTGCAAGTAAAACTGGAGGCAAAGAAGGCATTGAATATGTTGACTTTCTCTGTGTTCTTTGTCACTAGGTTCAAAGCTTCATTCAGCAGTAGGCCTGCATTTTCCTTTATCTTCCTTTTGGTGCTGATATGTCTGTTAGAAGTGTTTCTTGTTGCCCTTCATGACTCTCTCTAGATTTGTCTTCAGATGGTCTTTGGCTTTTCTAATGCCATGCCTGCATTGCATGCAGTGTCTCCATACTTCTCCTGATTCACCTATCCCTGTTTCAAGTTTTTGTAGGCTTTCTTCTTATGTTTGAGGTTAGGTAGGGACTCCTTATTCAATCACACTGCCTGTCTGCTGTCTTTGCTTGATTGTTGCATTGAGTACATTGGGTACAATGGGATGTACCGTTTTTGAGCTTGGAGGAGGAGATACTTGAAAATCAGCCAGGGCTCTTGGACCAGTCCTTTCTCCAGGACTGTAACCCATGGGATTCTTCCAAGCATGCCTCTGAAGGTGTCAAAGTTTCCCCTTCTGAAGTCCAGAGTTGCAATTGTTCTTTTTGCCTTGTTCCCTCCCATCAGGGTCTTGAACTCCACCATCTCATGGTTGCTGCAGCCAGAGATTCCCTGTCTTTCAGAGCTTCAGATCTGTGACTGGTTCTTCCACATTTGTAAATATGGGATTCAGCACATTTCATTAGCTCCTTGAGCACCTGTGTCAGTAAGTTATTATCAATACCCTCTAGAAACCTGATGGATTGCTTCTGCTATTCTATGTTGTCCTTCAAGTTGCTTCTTTCAGTTGTCTCCCTTATCAGGAGGTCTGTAGTAGTTAGTTACTACAACATTTCTTATGTTTGTTTGCCTGCTAATCCTGACCCATAAAGTCTAAGATGATTTATCATTCATGTCTAGTCAGAGTTCCACATACCCATTCTGTCATTTTACATACAGGGAATCTCCCCTTCCTTGCCATCCTGCTCTTTCCCTCCTGAAGAATCTGTATACACCTATTGTGGTCACAGTGTTCACACTGCAGTTGTGTGAGCCATCCCACAATATACATGTGATCCCTGTAAGAATTTAGCTCTGCAACTGCAGGCAGATTCCTAATTTCTCTCCCATGCTGTGTGTACTACTACATGTTAAGAAGTGCATTATTGTGTGGTCTGACAAAACTTTTAAGAAAGTTTTCTCAGCCCGCAGGAAAACCAGATTTCCTAACTCAGAAAAAGACTAGTCTGTGCATGCACTTTTTTTTTTTTTTTTTTCCTTTATTCAACTTATAGGAATACCATGTCTTTATTACACTTTAAACAGCATACTTTATTTTTTTAGTCATTTCACAGAATCACAGAATCACAGAATCACAGAATCACAGAATCACAGAATTTCTAAGTTGGAAGAGACCTCAAGATCATCGAGTCCAACCTCTACCTAACGCTAACAATCCCCACTAAACCATATCCCTAGGCTCTACGTCTAAACATCTTTAAAGACTTCCAGGGATGGTGACTCCACCACTTCCCTGGGCAGCCTGTTCCAATGCCTAACAACCCTTTCAGTAAAGAAGTTCTTCCTAACATCCAGCCTAAAACTCCCCTGGCTCAACTTAAGCCCATTCCCCCTTGTCCTGTCACCAGGCACGGGGGAGAACAGGCCAACCCCCACCTCGCTACAGCCTCCTTTAAGGTATCTGTAGAGAGCAATAAGGTCACCCCTGAGCCTCCTTTTCTGCAGGCTGAACAAGCCCAGCTCCCTCAGCCGCTCCTCGTAGGACTTGTTCTCCAGGCCCCTCACCAGCTTCGTTGCCCTTCTCTGGACCCGCTCAAGCACCTCCATGTCCTTCTTGTAGCAAGGGGCTCAAATCTGAACACAGTACTCGAGGTGCGGCCTCACCAGAGCCAAGTACAGGGGGAAATTTATTTATTTCTACTTTATATATATATTATTACTATTTATATATATATTATTACTAGCTTTAATCTTTCTTTTTATCAAGCTACAGAATTCCCCATTGAGTTTGTCAAGTTTGCATAACAAATTTCTCCCCCCATTACCTCTTCACATTGCCTTTCCATTTTGCTAGTTTCTGCATGTGCTGTAAAGTCGTTCTCAGACCTACAAGTTAATGGTCAGTTACATTTTGCCATGAACTCTATTTCATTATCTGAAGTGTCCATAAAGTTATTATTTTAAAAGCATGAATGTCAATAGATCTGTAAAAGGCATTTATGAAACAGTTTTGCTGCTGGTAAGAAAGAAAGAACTCATTTTGAAAGTGCACCTCTGAACCATGAGGAGTGGGATAATTCCTTACTTGCATGCTAGTACAGTAATATGATCAGAGTACTAGGGAAGATTTGCTATTGCATCCAGGACTAATTTCCCAGACTTTCCAGTGTGTCTTTTCAAGATAAAACTTGACTGAAAAGCACTTGGTTAGCTAATCAACGTTACTCAGCTAGGTTGCAAGAGGTCCAGTGAATCAAATTTCCAAATCAACTGTTTTTTAAAATAGCGAAATTACAGTTAAAATTTTTGAAGTACTGCTAGACTACTGTAAGTGATTATAGTTTGGTAACATGCAGTCTTAATTAGAGATGTGCAAGTTCTTTGCAACAAAAATGCAAGCATATGAGATTTATTAGGCTTATTCTCAGGCTTGAAACACAGATAGTGCATATTGAAACATTTGCTAATCGTAGTTGTTTACCTGAAATTTATCCTTGCAATGGATGAACTCCCACCATTTTATTGAACAGTACTACAACATCTAAAGATTGTAAGACACAAAGCTTTTCAAAAAAAAATGTTGGAGCTTAATGTGTTTGACCCCTCTTTTCTTTGGAACATGGGAACATGAAATTTAAATCCAAGCCCCTAAGTTCTGAACCACTTGAAAAGGAAGCACATATATGCATAGATCTCCAAGAGGTGGTATATGTAGTCCCCCTTTTTTGGTTTTGTTTTGTTTTGTTTTGGCTGTGGGATGATTTGAAGCAAGATTTTGTTCCTTGGACATATTTTTTTGGGGCAAAGAGCCATTTCTCTTAGTGTTTTACAAGCTCTGGTGCCAGAGAGGTGGTACATAAAGTCTCAGTAAGTATTGAAAACCGTTTTTAAAGTGGAAATATTCAAAGCATGCAGGAGTCTCTAAGCATCTGTTCCAGGGACACATTAATGCATTTGAAAGGATATTAAAGCTTAGCATAGAGGGAAAAAAAGTCCTAGTGGCAAGATGTAAAACTGCTTAACAGAATTACATCCAGAACTTTGTGTATTTGATCTGAAAAAATAAATCATCTTACAGTTGCTCACATTAAAGCCTCATGTTGGTTTGGGAGCTTTTAGGATCTTGGACAGGTTTCATTTTTCTGGTTCACATAAGCTGTGTGCGTATTTGTGCAACTGCTGAACCTCAGATCAGGATTGCTGGTGACCCCGTGCACTGTTTGAGGATTTGTCTAATGTGCAAATTTAAGACAATCATTATGTATAGTAAAAAAAAAAAATTATCCACTATTATCCACCTTTTTCCCCAGTACCCAGTTACTAATAGTGGTCATGGCTTGATTAAGAATCCTTCTCAGTTTAATGTTTCCAATTAACTTGCATGGTTTTGTGGCTGACTTGATGGCCTAGATAAAGCACAGGCTCTTCTGAAAGTGGCACCAAACTTCATTTCTGGACTAAGGGATAAGGGAATCCTTGAGCTTGAGTTCAGCTTTACCTACTCGTGGATTAGGACTGTCATTCAGACTTGAGTAACACTAAATTCTATTTAGGGTGAGGATCGGATTACAGAAATGTGGAACACTGACAGAGTGAAGGCATCTTGCTGCAAATGTAGTGGGTGAAGACTTGCTGTGGGCTCACGCCGTAGGTAGTCTCCAATTGATAGATCTGAAAGAAGGTGAAGGGCTGGTGAGATTCTGGGTGAAGAGAAACACAGGCCATATCTAGCACATTCCTCAGCTGGGCATTGGGCTGTTGCCTGAAGAAACAGGAAATTCCTTAACATGTTATTAACGTGTGTCCTCTGATTTAGGGTTGATTTTAGTGTAAAAAAAAAAATAAAAAAAAAAAATATGAAGGACTGAAGGACGGGAGGTTACCAAAAGAAAAAGCAACTTTATCTTGGACCTTCTGCTGTCTTGGGCCTCATGATATCTTAGAGACTACTGTGAATGTAGTGGCAAGGAGACTAATGTGTTATGGATAAAAAACATAAATTTTTTATTTTTTTTTTTGTTAAGCCAAGGAAACATGGATACTTTGAAAAGGCAATCTCTTGTATTACATGAAATAAATATGACAAATAAAAAGGAAAGAGCAAACTGATTAATATTAAGAGCATGTGGAATTTAAGTGGAATTTATAAATATCTTTGCATGTTCAACACCCAGTCCTGCACAGGGCATGTTAATGCTTGTCACAGAATTTGAAATTCATCTAATCAGAATGGAGCCTTTGAGATGTTTCACACCTGCAAATGTATCAAGTGGCTAAACCTTAATCTTTAACCGTAATATGACCTACCTATCTTGTTACTGTACATTTGCTACAAGAATACTTGCATGGACAAAAATATGATTTCTGTTGCATGTAACTAAAGTTAAAATGTGTGTTACATACAAATGTAGTATCTTACTTGGATTATTGTTTACATTTATTCTTAATAATTCTCTAATTCTTGAGAGTCATCACGCAGCACTTGCAGGGCAAGCAGGCGATCAGGCCCAGTCAGCATGGGTTTATGAAAGGCAGATCCTGCTTGACGAACCTGATCTCCTTCTATGACAAAGTGACACACTGGGTGGATGAGGGAAAGGCTGTGGATGTGGTCTACCTTGACTTCAGCAAGGCTTTTGACACCGTCTCCCACAGCATTCTCCTCAAGAAACTGGCTGCTCCTGACTTGGACTGGCGCACGCTTCATTGGGTTAGAAACTGGCTGGATAGCTGGGCCCAAAGAGTCGTGGTAAATGGAGTCGAGTCCAGTTGGAGGCCAGTCACTAGTGGCGTTCCCCCGGGCTTGGTGCTGGGGCCGGTCCTCTTTAATATCTTCATCGATGATCTGGACGAGGGCATTGAGTGCACCCTCAGTAAGTTTGCAGATAACACCAAGCTATGCGCGTGTGTCGATCTGCTTGAGGGTAGGAAGGCTCTGCAGGAGGATCTGGATAGGCTGCACAGATGGGCTGAGGTCAACTGCATGAAGTTCAACAAGGCCAAGTGCTGGGTCCTGCACCTGGGACACAACAACCCCAAGCTGAGCTACAGGCTGGGAGATGAGTGGCTGGAGAGCTGCCAGGCAGAGAAGGACCTGGGAGTGTTGTTTGATAGTCGACTGAATATGAGCCAGCAGTGTGCTCAGGTGGCCAAGAAGGCCAACAGCATCCTGGCTTGTGTAAGAAACAGTGTGGCCAGCAGGGCTAGAGAGGTGATCGTCCCCCTGTACTCAGCTCTGGTGAGGCCGCACCTCGAGTACTGTGTTCAGTTTTGGGCCCATTGCTACAAGAAGGACATGGAGGTGCTTGAGCGGGTCCAGAGAAGGGCGACGAAGCTGGTGAGGGGCCTGGAGAACAAGTCCTACGAGGAGCGGCTGAGGGAGCTGGGCTTGTTCAGCCTGCAGAAAAGGAGGCTCAGGGGTGACCTTATTGCTCTCTACAGATACCTTAAAGGAGGCTGTAGCGAGGTGGGGGTTGGTCCCCCCATGTGCCCGGTGACAGGACGAGGGGGAATGGGCTAAAGTTGCACCAGG
This sequence comes from Aythya marila, assembly GCF_965140915.1. Lineage (NCBI taxonomy): Eukaryota > Metazoa > Chordata > Aves > Anseriformes > Anatidae > Aythya > Aythya marila. The sequence goes on from NC_139044.1 coordinate 65,603,240, forward strand.
GGAGTTTTAGGCTGGATGTTAGGAAGAACTTCTTTACTGAAAGGGTTGTTAGGCATTGGAACAGGCTGCCCAGGGAAGTGGTTGAGTCACCATCCCTGGAAGTCTTTAAAAGACGTTTAGATTTAGAGCTTAGGGATATGGTTTAGTGGGGGTTGTTAGCGTTAGGTAGAGGTTGGACTCGATGATCTTGAGGTCTCTTCCAACCTAGAAATTCTGTGATTCTGTGATTAATTCAGCATAATATTTAGTATCAACAGTTTAAGTGAGGACACCAGCATTTCCATTTCAATACATCATATTTTTTTCCAAAGATGAATTGATAATATTTTATTTCTAAATCTCATGTTTTCAATAAACAGGAAAAGAAATATTTCTGTAGGTAGATGAAAAACAATTATTAAAACTCTTTTCTGTTTTAGACAATGAGAAATCTGTAACTACCTAAATGCTTCTGAGTGCTGCTTCTGAATGCTTAATGTTGACTGTTTTAATGATGATTGTTCAGTACCCATACAAATGTTTTGTCACCAAGTAATATATTGTTTGTGTGTGTTGCTATGATCATCAGTCAGAGAGGTAGGTAGGGACAGGCTGCTGTTAAAACACAGAACATCCAAAAAGAAATTCACCACAGACAGTAATGAACATACACCTACTTTATTTGACTTCAGGTAAATTTGTTTTTCTATATATAATAGTGTCATTCAATATATCTCACATGCATTCTACTGTACAGGTACAGTTTAAGACAAAATATGTAATAACAAGTCTTACTGTTGCAACGTATCTTACTTAAAAATATTCCTAAAAATAATTCAGAAGAAAGCAGAGCAGAGCAAACTTTTGAGATCTATGTACACATGCCTGGACTGAAACAATTGCATATGTTTAATGTTTCTAGTGATTAAAACAGATCTCCAAGTTCACCACTGCATTTCTAGAGCAAATCAGTAAGGATTTAATGAAAATATTTGTCCTCAATTGTCTCAGATTCTAACCGATCCAGATTCTAGATACCAGTATTGTGCACCCAGACTCCACCCAGATAAATCACTAGCTGAAGTTATATAACAAGATATAGAGGCCAATGAGGAAATTTAGGCATTGGAACAGGTTGCCCAGGGAGTTGGTGGACTCACCATCCCTGGGAGTGTTTAAGGAAAGGTTGTACACGGTACTTAGGGACATGGTTTAGTGGGTGATATTTGTGGCAGGGGGATGATTGTACCAGATGAACTTGGAGGTCTTTTCTAGCCCTACTGATTTTATGATTCTATGGTTCCATGAAACTTTTTTCTAAGCAGCAAAAAATTATATGCACATATATGCATATATGCACATTTGCATTTAAAAATGGGCACATGCATCTGAATACAACTCACAAATATATGTTATACACAATTATATGTTTTGTATACAAATATATATGGTATTTAAACATTTATACAAATGTATAGGTATTTAATACGTTTTCACAGAAAATTGAAGTAACTTCCATTAGTTAATCAGCAATTGAAATTAATGAGCTGTTCTACATTTGGAATACACAGAAAGTTTAATAATTTTGTAGGTTGGAGATCTAGGATTCCTCAGAATGTTGACTATTCAACTACTTAGGACAGTAAACAGAAATTTGATGTAGTTGTATAAAAATATGCATATTTATTTCATCCTTTTTAGTGAGGCAAAGACACTGTGGTCCCCAAAGGAGATTTCTTTCCTTGTATGTTCAACTATTTTTGGCATTCCTCAGTGGTACACCAAAAAGGAGCATTATTTTATCTCTGTGGGGGCCTGTTAATTTCTTGCACTGTGGACTTCTGTGAATAGTGTTCACAATATATTAGAAAATGGAGGTTAATTTTTACAGTAAAAGGTTGAAATGTTGAACTGCCCTACTGTGGCAGTGTGAAGCATCCCACAGATAACTGTGGGGAATTGAACTAGGAGCTGTACAAAGTAGAATACTTTTTTACTATTTTAATTGTGGACAAAAACACTTTCTTGAAATCTAAGATGTCCCTTAAAATAGAAATAGGATAATATTTAAAAATGCTGTCTAATGTATTTCATGTCCTTAATTTAATATTTTATTTTCAGATTTGTGTACATTCAAAATAAAAGCAATTGTCAGCTGAAATTTAATGATAGAATCCAGGTTGATGTCTATTCATGACATCACTGTATTTCCACTGCTTGTAAACAGCTCTTGGTGCACAAAATGTCACAGAATTTGAATAACTAGAAAAAAAAAAAAAAAAAAAAAAGAAAAAAAAAAGAGGGAGAGAGAGAGAATTCATGAAATTCATGTTGCCATTGTTCCAAATATTACACAGTGCTTATGCAGCTGATGCAGCTGGTGGGATTTGACTTAGTGACAACCTGGCACAGATGAAAGGCATGAATGGGACTTCTTTTCACTCTCTCCTTCTCCTTCTCCCCCAGTCATAGTGAAGTTTAGAATAGTACAGAGGAGAAGAAAAAAGACTGGGGTTATGATGGGTACATCAACTGAGAAAGAAAAGAACATTTTAGTTTGAGAAAGAAGAAGAACCCCTTCAGAACATTGGAAGCATATCTCTATTGCCTTCAGAGGTTTTTATTGAATACTACATATTTACTACATGATCCTGTCAACTGTTTACTCACTCTGACAATGACTTTTCTTCCTGTGAGGGTCATACCCCAAGGGACTGAAAGACACTGTTCTTATAGTCTCGACTAATAGACTTATTACTGGATCCAGGACTGCAGGCATTTTCTCCCCCAATATCCTTTTTCAATTTAGGAAGAACATATCCATTATAAAGCTCAAGGCAAATATCTAGATATATTCAGATCTACATGTGTCTGTAGCAGAAGACCTGGCTAGGTGATTGCAAGGGGAGCCAGGAAAGCCAGGAGCCAGGAAAGCATGTCTTGGAGTCCAGACTTCTTGATGGAATGAGGTACAGTCCCAGCACCTCGTCAGTCTAATATACTGGGCCAGAGAGAAGTCATTGAGACATCACAACGGGCAATTACAAACTGGCTTCTGGAACAACAGAAACAGAAAAATGCAAAACACCTGATGTCTATTTTAAACTGGCAAATTGCAGGATGCATTTGTAACTAAAGTGGATATTTGATTCTGAATTGTCTTTCTTAGTTGAATTTTACTTGGTCAAATATTTTTTTTTGGCTGAAAATGGCGTGAACTTAAGTCTAGAAATGAAGGAAATCTTTCATTTCCTTAGTCACTTTAAAAAAATGTTGATAGTGAGATTTTTTCTCTTGAAAATTTATTATAATCTTGGGCAACTTTACAGAGTTGGGAACCAGTGCAAATTTGGTAGTAGAATAGCCCTTAACATCCAGGTGTGTCTTTCATTAGTCCTGTTAAAAGCTATCTTGATATGGCTGAGTTATGAGGCTCTAAGGATGCATTCTTTAAACGCGCGTGTTGATCCTGAACTAATCATTTTCCTTATTAATCTCTTGAAACTCCATTTGGGTCCACAAGTTAGCTAAGCTAAGCAGAGATTCATATTCAGTGCATGCTTTCATGATATCCTTTTGGTTCTGGCTTGTGTAACTTAAGTGTATTCTTTCTTTTCCCACTTCTTCTGAATGTGTCTATAAACTGGTGACAGCCATGTCACCATGTTGTGATGATGACATCACTCTTGTGATTTCACGGAGTTATGTAATAAATTTCCTTTATTATGTACCTTCTGACTCCCTTAGCTGTCTTCTTCTTACTTGTTTGTCTCAAATGAGAAATGTGGAAGAAATAAAGTATAGAAATGTTTCCTCAGTAATATTACATGATGAAAAATAAGCAAAATTTCTGTCTGGACAAGTGTCAGGTTTAAGGTTGAATACCTTGTAGCCAGATATTAGCTGGATATAAAAATGTAGATAATTAATCAGTATAAATGTGCATTTCTCTTGAATCTTGTTTAAATGGACTAGTAGAAAGTGTGACCCAGATGTCCAGGTATCATTCAGAAAAAAGTCTGAAATTTTCCTTTTGGTCGAACTTTTTCTCTATCCTTGGAATATTACAAGATATTAGGCATTATAATAATAGTATCTTACATAAAAAATATTTATGTCACTTTAGAAATATTTATAAAATGTCATAGTTCTATCTGTGACTCTAGGACACTTAGAGAAAGACAAAAATAATTGTCACTGGCTTCTTAAGAATTGTAACTACCTTAAAATGATTTTTAAAGATATTTAAAGATTAAAAAATACATATATCTACAGAAAGCCACTAATGTTTGCCATTTCCATGTTACTTGGGAAAAATATGTTATTCAGGCCTAAAGGCATGAACCCCTATGACCTGGGGTTCTGGTTACATACCCTTTCTAATTACATGTATTTGTGAGAAGTGTGCTCACCAGAAAACTTAGTCAGTGATTAGTTTTTATGTGTTGTTTCAATCGTTTAGTAAAAATTTAGTTAACTGAAACCCTGAAACCCTGTTTAAAATATATTAAAAAAAAATAGCAGCTCTTTGACTTGGAACTCACCATCATTTTCTCAAAACCGTCAGGAGCTGTTAATATATTGATGAACATGTGGTGACAACGTTAGCTATAAAATCCCTTTGAGAGTTGCTGGAAAAAAAGAGATCTCCAGATTCAAGTAAAACTTACTGCTTTGTTAGCCCACCATGAGGAATTCCTGATTCCCACCTGTCTGCTGTGTTTAAATATTATAACTCAAATATGCTTACATAAAAGCTTATTGATTGGAAGAATCACTTGCTTTTTGTGCATTAGTTAATCAGGCTGCTGTTTTGAAATCTGTCCAGGAACCCACAGTGGAACCTTTCCTAATCCATCTGTTTAAGTCTCAAATGGCTTCACTGCTCCACTCACTTACCAGCACTGCTGGAATGTTAGTGCTTTATGATTAAAGGATATTGTTGTTCTTTTCATCCATCATCCTGGAGTTTGCTATTAATAATACAATTTTCCCTTTCCTTTCCTTTTTCTTTACCTTTCTTTCCTTCCCCTTTCCTCTCCCTTTCCTTTCCTTAGCTTAATCTCTTAGCTCAGAGTTCTACTTAGATTTTCTGTTCCTCTCTGTCTTGTTTTTCTTGATTTCCTTTATTCAGATAGGTCATTTTTAGCAACTTAAGTTAGATGGGCAAATAAATAAAACACATCAATGCTTCCTGGAAAAACTGCACTGCTTTCAGTATTTGAAAAATGAATAGGAAAGAGACAAAGGAAAATTAAGCTAAAATGTGAGAGAGAGAAAGGTGGAGTTATAATAGAAGACACCATATTGTACACAACTCTGTGACTCCAGAGATATGTATGAATTATTGTTTCATGCTTATAGTCATACCTAAAACTTTTTTTTTAAAAATTATTATTATTATCTTTTTGAGATTAAAGTATATTATGGGGAAAAACCTTATGTTTAATTTCTATTTTTCTATCGAAGCATACTACATTAATGAAAATATGACTCCTGTTCTGTGAAATAACTAGGCTGTATTTGAATATAATTGCTGTTCAGTGATATTTCAAATAAAACAACAAAACCTTTTGGCTTTTCTATCTCTTTCTAAAAAAGGCGAATTAACATGAAAAAAAAAAAAAACGCTCTTTTTTTTTTTTTTTTTTTTTTTTTTTTTCCTTTATTAGTGGATAAAGAGTCATAGATATAGAAAGAGAGTTATTAGTCAGGCTGTTGAGAAAGATCTGATACCAGCTCTGGTCAAAGGGGAAAAGAGTCGTCTTGAGAACATTTCTTTCTGGGACAGGAAACGGACCAAGCAAAGCCCTGAGAAAATGCCGCAGCACTTCATATTCAATCCACAGCCTTATAAAGAGATGAAAAATGTGCCTTGTCCAAGGTTTTAACTCAGCACCCAGTGGCAAAAATAAAACGTGAGCTTGGGACCAGGTCTCTTTGAAGCTGAATTTTTTATTAAAAAAAAAACAAAAAACAAAAAACACAACAACAACAACAATAAAACAAACAAACAAAAAAACCCTCTGCAACAGGCCTCTGGTGGTTACAGGTATTGATCGCCAGAAAGTAATCTGTTCAGGTTTGGGGGCATGCCAGACTGAATCCTGGAGTACATTCCTTCCTCTGCAAGGACATGTTGAGCTTTTCATATTGTCCACACCGGCTCACTTGTCAGCTGTCTAGCTTCTTTTTCATCACTGATTTCCCTCTTTGTGGGGAACATATAATTAAATCTCCTTAATAAATAAATAAATAAATAAATAAAGTATACATTGCTAATCTAGAATTTTCTGTGGGTGCCAAAGGTTATTTTACCCCATTTTTTTAACCCTCATTTTTCTTCTATAATCATTATTTGATTCCCCCTGGCTGCCTGCTACTTATTTGTAGTAGTACCATTCATCCATTGAGACCTTTCCATCTGTCACACAGCTTTGCTTTTTCTCCCCAGAAGCTTTCTTCTCCTACTGTGCCGTGCTTGATTTTTTGGGTTTAGTTGCATGTTTATATGCTCTTTTTAGTATTTTTAAAAATGCTTCAGTATTCAGAACAAATAAAACAAGAAGAGAAAAAAAAAATAAAGCTAGCACATGAGAGGCTCAAATCTAACATTATGCACAGAGACAGGATGAGGAGACTGAGATTCCTGATGAATTAAGGAATCAACAAATATAGCCAATGCATAACTGGCGGCCAGATCCTGTTCTTTCTGAGTTATTGTTGTTACCTTCAAAAGCTTTCCTCTTTTGCGTTAGATAGATACATGATGTGAGGAAATGTTGCATTCCCTTTGCTGTACTGCTTTCCTTTGGTGTATTGATTATAAAGAATTTCTGAAGGAATCCAAACATACTGCAGTACAATATTGTGATCGCTTAAAGGAAAGAATGATTTAAAGAGACAAACAATTCCTTACTAAAACAAGACCAGAGTTATATCTTACATTTAATATGAAATGAGAAACTTTTGCATACAGAGGTTGAATATTAAAAAAAAAATCACACTTGTTAGGGTCTCCCTGGTGAAATTCTGGAGGGGCTAAATCTGACAGCAAATCTTCAGAGGGACTGGGATTGCTCTATGCATCTTCAAACGATATATTTAATTGTGACTGTGAACTAATATGGGATGTTCACATTTTAGGGAGAAATGTGTCAAGTATAACTTAGCTCTTTATGTGAGCAAAACAAGAAGATTTTACATCTCCTCTGCATATCTATCTTGCAATTGACTCAAAATCTCTAGTCCTGTGCTTTGGAGATCTCACAAAATTACATACTTCCAAAATTTGAGTCTCTCTTAGTTTTCTTTTGTTTTTCTCTTACACTTCTCATTATATCTTCTCATGACCTTTGTTTCAAAAGTTTCTGCAAGTCTACCACGAAGCTTAGGGTTAGTAAGTAAGTTTATGATATTCTGAAAAGTTCTTTTTTTTTTTTTTTTTTTTTTTTTTTCTTTTTCAGTAGAAATAACTTCACTATTTATAAAATTACTTCTGTGGCTTTATGGGAAGTATTGATAGTCTCCAAATTGTGTGTCTGTCTTGATTTGAATGGCAATGCCCAGACAGTTACTTTGCTACCAGCTTTTTTTGTACTGACCTGAAAATGAATGGGAGAAAAAAAATAAGAGCTTGAACACTTCTGCAGGTGTCTAGAAATGGATGTATTTTACAAAAAAATCTTTTCTATTAAGTGTTTTTCCTGTGAAAGTAAACATCATTCAGACTCATCTGGAAGGGGACCGAAAGGCAAAAGGTAAACATCTTCTTCAGTCCATCCTAACCACTGAAAACTTTTCCATGCTTCTCAAGAACAAATGATTGAAAAACAAACAGGGTGAAAGTGCTTTATAAATATGTTGCTTCAAATGTTATGGACGCAGCGCAGGATCATTTTATACCTATGTCATTTACATTTGTCTTACCTGCTCTGAAAGAGCCCCAGTTGGAGAAATTTACTTATTGCCCAAGGAATCTTATCTAGTGATTCATTACATTTACCTTTTGTTGTAGAAGACTAAATCTATTGCTTCCTATTATACCCGAAATAGAATTGGCAAATAGATTATTCTCTTCCACATTGTACTTCCTTTAGTTTAAGGTTAAACATCCCCATTTTTTCAGGCTTTCTTCCTGGGCCTGATGGTTCTCACCATGCTCCACCTGATCCATTTCTTTCCAAAATGAGGGCTCAAGAGGTACATAAAATCTTCAGACAACACTTTCTGTTAGATAGAAATATTATTTAACCCGCATTGCAAGTGTTGATATTTTTCTTCTTTTAGCCACGTCACATTTGATGTTTGTTAATAGTGTAAGAAGTCTTTTCTTAAATTTTATTAACTCATTTCCTCATGTTAACTGGAAAGCAAACAGTAAACTTGGGTGGCAGTCTTAGAAATGTGATGATGAAAGCAGGGAGGCAAGGGCCTTGCAACTATGAAACTATTTATAACTATATATAACTTGCAACCATATCAGTGTTTTGTTCCCATATATGTGAACTTAATGAAATGGAGAGGACAAAAGGGTAAATTGTGGCTATTGCTTAATATAAAACAAGAGTATGATGTTACTTCATACTCTTGTATTAATGGTAATTCATACCATTGAAGAGGGCAAGATGTATGAGGAGCAGCTGAGGTCCCTGGGTTTGTTCAGCCCAGAGCAGAGTAGGCTGAGGGGAGGCCTCATGGCAGCCTGCAGCTCCCTCACGAGGGGAGTGGAGGGGCAGGTGCTGAGCTCTGCTCTCTGGGGACAGCGACAGGACCCGAGGGAATGGCATGGAGCTGGGACAGGGGAGGGTCAGGCTGGAGGTCAGGAAAAGGTTCTGCACCCAGAGGTGGTTTGGCACTAGGACAGGCTCCCCAGGGCAGTGGGCATGGCACCGAGACTGCTGAAGTCCAAGAATTTGGACAATGCTCAGACACATGGTCTGATGTTTTGTGTGATCCTTTGGAGACCCAGGAGTTGGACTCAATGATCCTTGTGTGTCCCTTCTAACTCAGATGTTCTATGATTCTATGATTTCACTGTGCAGTGGGCTTCTATAGTCTTGTCACAAACAGGAAAAAAAATAATAAAGAGAACTCAGCAGCCATACTAGCTGTACAGGTCTATTTATTTATTTATTTATTTATTTATTCATACAGAATTTAACAACTCTAAATCTGCACTAATGTCTGAATGTGACCCAAGTGATGGCAATGGTCTTCAGGGAGAAGTCTGGACACAGGACTGTATCATCAAGTGTATGACTAAGCAGATTTTTTTCATGAGGGAGGATTTTCCAAGTTATTATTTTCTTTCCATATGAGCACGTACATCCTTCATTCATGAGACTAATTTGAAAATCTGACTCTGCCTTTGTGTCTAACACTTTTTGTCTCTTTCTCCTACAATGAATGTAGGTGGCATTACTTAACTAAAAAGAAAAAAATTAAACCTACTGCCTGTTTTTCTCTTCCTTCCTCCTTTACACCATCACTTTAAGACTTCAGAGCCATAGACCAGAGTGCTTGTGTTAAATGAATATATTTGACAGGAGTTAAGTCTTTTGGGCATTGCAATAGGTTTTCCTCATCTTGGCATGTGAATACTGAGAGTATACTTTGACACCAGCAGCAGAGGATGTGAGCACAGCAACTTTCAGGGCATCAGAAATGTCAGCATAAGGAAAAATCAGCAAAAGTAGACAGTGTTGAGGTAATTTTCCCACACCATGCCATGAATTTAGCCAACTCCTGCCTCTGTGAATTCTGGGCTGACAGAGTTTCCCTCTTTGTTGTTAAATATCACATAAAGTGTTCTGTCAGCATCAAGACTTGTTCAGTCCCCTTATGTAGTAAAATAAAAATATAATCCTTATGCCCATGTTTGAAATTTGAGCATAAGTTAAGGGGGAAAAAAATAAATAAAAGAATAAACCTTACCAACAGGCTAAGACAGCATTTTGGAGGTTCATTTTTCAGAACATCATGTAGTCAGTGCTGTCGAGAAGAGCTGAAGGCGAAAGATATGTAGGGCACAAGTACTAAAAATTGAAAATCTTACTCCCATTAAAATGCATGGGATTTCTGCCAGTTGCCATAGACATCAGTGGCAACAGCATCCTGCTATTTTTTATGTGTTTTTACTTTCTGCTTTCCACTTTTTTTTTTTTTTAATTTATTTTTGAATCCTGAGAAAATGAAGTAAAACACACATTACTAGAATGGTTTCCATGGTTTATATCTCAGATTTCTCAATGTTATTGGGTTTACAATTATTTACTTGTGCTCTAGATTTCATTGTGAATCTTAGAGCCTACTGTCAGGACAAATCTGGATTACAGTTGGGTTAGAGAGATCTGATCCCATGAGTACTGATAAATGTGGTTATTGTTCCAAGTTCTTCTGCGCCCAGATGGGTTTTTGTTAAGGTACTTAAGGGCAAATGTTTTGGAAAGGCTGCATTCTCTTTCACTTGGAACAAACATCAGACAGGAAAGTGAAAGCTCTGAATCACCAAAGAGAGCTTCCAATTTTAGCATGGGTTTGAATTTTTTTTTTTTTTTTTCTGCACCTGAACAGATTTATGCATTACTGGGGAAGTACAACCACAATAATTTTCTTTGTACAGGATCATTACTTTTGCTTTTCTTGTTCTGTTTTGAATTTCCATCTTCTTCTTTAAGTGAGGTTTTGCATGGAATCATGATGTAATATTGTTACTTAGCAGTGTGCCATGGTCTCTTCTATGGGGAATTAACAATGCACACTTGAAGTGAAGGGAATCACTGCATGGAGGCAAATGCCTAAGAAAGAGTAGAAGCTAGAAGCAACAAAGAGCTGTGAAGCCTGTTTCTGAAGGGATTTTTCACCCTTTCATGTCCAATAATTGTCAGTAAGTCAGATTTACTACTTCTTCTTTACTTGCTTCAGCTGCAGAGATGTGCACAGAGATTCTCCTCCATCCTCAGTTCCAGTTGCCACCTGTGAGACTGACGGACACTCAAAGAGTTTCCCGTCTCTCACAATTTGTCACAGCCGCTTACCAAGAGCAAGGTTGGGAAGCTGTATGTGAGGCTCTTGGTATCAACAATATTCTGCTTGGCTTTTTGGGAATTCCTGGGTGTTTTCCCAACTCTGTTTTTTGTTTTCTAACCTCTGTTTCTTTATGACCTTATTCTGGAAATGTATTGACTGAGGTGTCATGAAACACAAATACCTTGAGCCTATGAAAAGTAGTCAAAATTTAGAGATGGGAATGATTTTCCCGGTGTAGAAAGAAGCTACTTAGTGTATTTTTCATGGGTGTCTGTCTCCATTACATTGCCCAGAGATCAATCTTATTTGGATTTGTCAAAATAAAAATGTCCTCCTATAAAGAAAGGGGAATTATGAGTTTCTCATTACAATCTTCTTTTGGTTGATGTTGTTCTGCATGTCCCAAATAAGAAGAACAATTTCTAGGCAAAATGTAACACAACTTATTTTCCTTTATGGGATAGCATTTTTAATGTTCAAAAAGGCCTTGCCATATACCTTCTTATAATTTTGATCTCTAAAGTAAATGTCATGATTTTTCTCACTAATGTGGTTAAAAATTTGTGGTTGCATGGCTTTATTGTGTGGATTGATTAAAGAAAACAAAACAAAACAAAACAAAAAAACTAGATAACATTCCCAGAAAACATAATTTTCTGAAAGTATGATATATTTCTGCACTTCATAAATACAGGATCAACCCTGGGAAGTAAATACAATGTAATTATTATTGATGTTTTATACAATGTTCAGCATCTTAAAATGATAATCCAGGTTTAAATCTCTGTATAAACTAAAGTAGTCTGAGTAATTTCACCTTAATTACTGTGGCTTTTGTTTGTGTAACAACCTATGCTAGTGTTTTTCTTTTTTTTTTTCTTTTTCTAAGAAATTAAATATACTGAGTAAAACAAACTGCAAGCACACAATTTAAGAATGATTAACACAGACCTTGCAGAGCTTCTCAATTTCTTCTTGCATGAAAAGGTCTGCAGAGAAGTCTGAGGGATCAGACCTGAATGGTAGGTTAGTGTAGGATGTGTGGAAAACTGTGAACCTTATTGCGGTCCTTTCTCATGGTAAATTGTTGGTATCATTTCTGATGAATTAAAGGATACCTTAAGCCTGTCTGCTTTTAATGTAATCAGTTTTCAGAATGCATTTTCAGGTTATGGCAAGAAATGACTCGACCATTTACCCCTCCAGACTGCTCCCTGCCCCTCCCCCCACCCCTTTTTTTTTTTTTTTTTTTTTCCTCTGTCACTGGTAAAACTGTATATAGGTTTTCTGGGAAAATACATCATCCAGTGCTTCCCCACATCTTTCCTTGAAGTATTTCTTTTGTCTGTCTCCATTACACTGGTGTGCAGTGACACAATGTTTCTGCACAGTGGGAGCTTGCAATCTCTGAAGAGGCTTTCCAGCATTGCTTTTTAGACTGAAATCATTACAATCTTCAATAGCTAGTTGGATTTGAAAAACTAGTACATTATTATTCTCAGGACTGTCTGGATGTAAAAAGAGGCTATTTTCCTGCTTCCTTTTATATATATATATATATATATTTATTTATTTTTTGGTCCCTGGATACACATTACCCTTACACCTAACTTCAGTTTGTTTAGATCTCAATTGGATCTCCAATTCAGATATCTTGTGCTATATGTGTTTTTCCTTTATGTAGGGTTTTACATTTTAAATGAGAACACTGTCAGAGATTAATATTTTGGTTTTACTCAATGTTTTTGAGTTGCATATCTTTTTTCATACATGTAATTTTTATAGCTATTTTTATAACTAACAGTGTAACGTATTTTACAGTATGTTACAATAAATATTATGATGTGTAATGAAACAGATGTTTGATTATATGTCTATGGTTTTAAAATGTCAAGTTGCATAGCTTCATAGGGCATTCAAGTTATCTTGAATAGTCTGCTATCCTGTAAATCCCAAACTGTATCAGGTGCACCAGTACAACATTATCCAGATCCCAGGGACTTCAGTTAGGTTAATTCCTCATGGGACAAAGCTGCCATTTCCTCTGGTGAGAGGAGGAGATCAGGATTCTACCAGCACCTGAGGACTTTTCAGTGAGTGAAAATTGATTAGGAAAGACTTGCCCAGACAATGCTGTCTGTACTCTGCTGCCCTTACTATAGAAAAAAAGATCCAGGCTCCCAGTGAACTGACAAGAAAGGAAACTCCTTCCTAACCCTAAGCCTGGTGTGTGTTTGACCCTGGACAAGTGAGCAAGTGATGATCAAACACCTAGGAAAGTAAAAGGAATTAAAAAGATACAGCACCACAACATCACAGAGAATATGTATTTCAACCTTGTTTCCCTTTTAAAACAAATAACAACTCCTCCCCACCCCTCATTTCCTTTTGTATTGTTTAAAGATTATAATGCAACGAAATAAAACAAAACAAAACAAAACAAAAACACTTTAAAGAGTCCTGTTATAGACATTTCCAAAATGTGTAAAATAGAAAAAAAAATGTGAATTGTTATTCTGCATATATAACAAGGCAAGCTCACATATAATCTGTGCATACAGTCTTGATTTAATACATTTTACAAGATTAATTTCTGAAATTCAGTGGAATGGATGATGCTTTTGGAAAACCAATATGAGAAAATTTAGACAAAGCCTTTTCAGACTCTGAAACTCTGCAAGAATTCCTTGGTTTGTCTGAAGGCATCAGGATTTTTAACCAGCTTTATGTTGGCCTTACCTGAAGAGGTTCTGGAGCAAGCTACAGATCTCTAAATAGCTTTTATTATATAATGTATATATAATATATATATTTTATTATATATAGTCACCGCATCAGTCATCATGATGTTCAGCAAATTTTTGGTTTAATGGGACACTTAGCTGCACCCAAACTGAAGAAAAATCAGGCAAAAATTCCTGCAACAGTTTTTTGAAACCAGCTAAAATTCCTGTGATGCTCTCATTGCCATTGGGTAATATAAAATATGTTGGTATATGGAGCTATTTTATTGCTGGGCATCAGTTTGATCCCTAAAAGACCTAGAGGTGTCTTAAACTAAGAGAAGCAGTGAACAGGATAATTTTTTTTTATCATCTTTTGACTCAGGCCCAAGCAAAGATGAGCAAAACAGAGCATTTTCTATGAAAATGGCAAAGTAGATTTTTGCTCAGCTTTCTGCAGGACCAAGACATCTGTTGCATGTATTGATAAGTACTTTATTGTGTTTGTGCAGTTTGCCAAGCATCAGTACCATCTTTCGTGTTTGCATTCAGTCTGTGCTGTGGAAGTGTCTGTCTAATGTATTTGAACTTTGAAATTCAAAATAATGATTCATTTTGCCAGGAACATTGCTGAGCCAGAGTCATTGCAAAGAACTGATCCTATAGCTCAGTACAACTAAACATCTATAAGACAATCATCTTGAGGCCCTTTGAAGATGGAACATGCCTGTCTAAAATGTTGCTCAATTAGCATTAGGTGCTGTTGAGTGTAAGCTATCATTGGTGTTTTGATTCTCAGCCAGATTTTAATAGGCATAAACATTATCCTGAATCTAATCCAATGCCTGCCTTGTTGTCTCTTACGCAACTGGATGGTATAACAATGTATAGTAAAATATGTGCCATGTTTTCCTAACACATTGCTGTTACTCAGTATTAACCTGCTGGGCACACTGGGATTTGAAGAAACCTGGACAGCGAAACAAGCTGCTGCTGAAAACAACACAGGGATCAATATCTTGTATTACTGTAGAAATCCTTCTGGGCTTAAAACCTTATTTTCTTGTGTTTGGCAGGGAGCCCCAGAGAGTAACAAGGAGGGTGAATCACAGCAGTTGTAGCAAATACTGTGTTCCAACAAAAAGTGTTCCCAGGCTTCATTTATTCAGGGACTTTTTAAAGGCCAGAAGGGGCTATTGGATTGCCTTGTCAGCTCCCCTGTTTGGGTCAGGCCGTAGGACAGCTTGGTGTTATTCCCTTCCTTGTGCCCAGTAATTCCACATGGACAACTTTTAAGAAAGACAACCAATTAGATATAACTTTTGGCAGAATTTTCTCTTATTTTGATGGCTAATCATTCTTGCTATTGTGAAAGTGTGCCTTATTTTCTATTTGCTTGTCTTTGACTTCTGAATATTAGGTCTTGAAATACCTTTTTTTAGACCAAAGAAACTTCTGCAATGAAATTTCTGACTCTTGTGTGATTAACTTCTCTCTTAGTCTCTCTAACTCTATAACTTTGTTTCTTCTCACAGCTCGTAACAAATTCACCACAATATTAAATCACCCAGCTTTAACTTTTCATATTCCAAGTGTATACAAGGTATGCAATACATTCAAAGAGCTTTTAAGTAATATAATAATAATAATAATAAAGAATTTCTTTTTGGACAAGGAACTTTTGGGAACCAGCATATTTTTCCCTATAAAATCTAGTTTTAGAACTTTACTTACCAAAATAAAATGGCTGCATTAGCTGGAACAGTAATACATCCCCATTTACATCTAGTTCAACAGCTAGATGACTGCATGAGAAACAGACATACTATAAACCCCCACATTTATAGCTTGGTCCAACTCCTGCTGAAATCAGAGCAGGTACTCTACTGACCACACCAGGGGTTGGGTCAGGACTTTGCTGAAAAGTAAGACTGCTCTTTGCAGAGATGATACATTTGAATATGAAAAGTAATGAAGTAAGCATAGCAAACTATGGTTTAGTTGAAATCTAATTTTCATAGCTTCTTAAAAATTACAGATGGATATCTCTATTGTAAGTATAGAAACATATAAAAGTAAAGTACAGGTAAAAAAGATGGCTGCATAAATTAAACTGCATATGCTGAAGTTATTAACATCACAAAGCTACATGTTAGAGGTAAAATCCTAACCTCAGTGAAGTCAAAGAGACCTGCTGCCTTTAGCAATGTAAGATTTCCTTCTTGATTTGAATTGGGTAAACCCATTTTTTCTTTGACTCCATTGGATATTGTAAATGTAACTGAAAATATAAACTCAAGGTAGAAAAAATGACTTATTACGGATATGCTGGGGAAAGGAACAGGGGAAGAGGGAAATATAATATAATTTTGGAGGCAAGCACAATGTTTAAGGACAGAGAAATCTGTACTCTGTTAGAGTACGAAAATACTAGGGCGCTTCTGTACTCTGTTGGAGTACAGAAGCGCCCCGCTCTATTATATTGTATGGGCAAGAATATTCTCACCATATTTTAAAATGCATCATGTTCAGGGATGTCCTGGGAAAAAGTGGGAAGGGGAGGAGAAATCCACTTCAGGTTATTTTCTTACTTGTTTTCAGCATATAATAGACCAAGAAAAATTTCTATCATTATGACATGATTGCAGACAGTGTTAGCTGGCATGTTTTACTGGTGACAATCACAGATAGATCCAAATGTGGATTTTTGTAGTGTTGGAGAGGAACGTGACTGTATTATCCTAATTTCTGCATGAATATCACCTAGACATTTATGTATATAAGCTAATGCAGGACACAATATTAAATGCTGGGAGTCCAACACTTTTGAATAGTTAAGAGGCAATGGCTCTCAAAACCTTTCCTGTACTTCTTTCCTCACAAGGAATTATAGGTGGATTTTTCAACTTGGCAATTTAAAAGGTAAGTTAGGTGTTTATAGCTGGTATACCAAAGAATAGAATAGTATCATAAATGCTGTTCCATTTCTCTTCTTGTGTTATAAAGGAAAGAGGAATTAAAACACATGTAGAATACTTCAGACTTACAGTCATATGCTGAGAATTTTTCTGAACAGAAAAAATCTTTTCTTTCAAAGGTCTGCATAATTTCCCAGTGCATCACCATTAATGTCTCTGTTTATCTCACTTCATCATAACTTGAAATATGAAGTAACTTCTAATAATTTCACTTTTAGCTTAGCACTGCGGAATCTATTATTCTGGGGCTGGAATCGCACGCCATCTCACAACCCAGCCAGTGCTGTGTAAGTGCTTTGAATGATGACAGATCAAGAGAAAGTGGGCCTGAATACATAATTACTCTAACACAGTTAATATTAGTTGATAAAGCTATGGACACACAATTAAGAAAACATGCCTGATAAAACTTTTTTTTTTATTATTATTATTTTAATAGATGGGAATGAGCTATAGTTACAAAGGCTTGTGAACTTCGCTTCTTTTCCTGAATGTCACTGCCTCAGATTGTCTTGGCAGCCTCATGTATAGTGTTTGCTTCATGCATAATGATTTCCCTTTTTCCCCCCTTCCTTGAACGGTTTTGCCTTTTCGACTAGTTACTGTTACCACCATTTAATAAGAAGGCTTTGCTTGGCTTTCTAATCGAAAACTTGCTTTTATCTTTCTTCATAAAAGAATTGAAATGGCTTCTCTCAGGTTTCTGTAGCCTCTGGGGAGATAAGGACCCTGCGGTTAACAGGATGAGAGATTTTTGTTTAGAAATTTTTATTTAGACAATGAAAAATGACCTCTGTAAACTCAAAGCTATCTTATTTTGGGGCTTTAGGCTTCTGGCAGATAAATCAATTGGGCCCTTGGGACAGCAAAGGAAAAACCTTTGCAGTAACTATGTCAGGACAACGCAATAGATTTGTTGTGAAGATGCAGTTTTGTTGAAGGTAGAATGCACTTAAAAATAAATACCATTTTATTTTCTATAAAATATTCAGGTTTTGGATAGTGAGCTTTTCATCTGCTACAAGAAAATGTTTTTTTTTAGGTTTGATATATACCTGAGAAAAGGCCTGATCTTTTCTGAAAAGGGGGCTATGGAGGGGGTTGGAGTTGGGGGATTAAAAAGGAAAACTGTTTTGAATATTAAATATTAAACTTCAGAATAAAGCACTTATTAAATTTTATTGTCTATATTTGTCTTTTAAAACAAATCCTCTTTCAACTATTATAAGGGTCTACTTTCTGAATACAAAGGCTTAATATTGTTTTTATTTTTTATTTTTCCAAATGATTTAATTATTGCCTAGGTAAGGCTATGGCTTCAACAGAGTATCACAACAGTTTTCTCACCTATGTGTAACCCTAAAGAACTTTTCAGATCTTCACAGCATGAACTTGCACTGTCTATTCACTCTGAAGAACAAGTGTAGCATTTTGCTGTGTGCTCTCTACCTGTTTCATGCAGAGTGCAGCTACAGAGTGAAAAGTTATGCAGGCATAAATTGCAAATTTGACAAGGAAGCAAATGAGGAGACAGATGCTTAACTAAAATGTATTGATGTGCAATTGTCAGTGAGCTGGTGGGTGTTGAATAATGTGGTTAAGATACATCAATGAAGCCTTATTTCATCTAAAATAAAAACTAATGTAAATAGAATTGGAGAGTGTGATACAAAGTAATGAAAAGCAGATAAATGCATGTGAAGCTATTGCCATCCTGTTGCATGCTGACATTTGTTCAAAACACCCACCCTGGCAGCAGGCTCTCGTGCTGCTCAGGAGAAGAAAGGTCTGTTGAGGAAGGTGTCTCATGACTCCAGTTTCATGTTAGGAGGCAACAGACTTTATTTGGGTGTCAGATTATGTAGAGCATTTGGTAGTGCTAAATGCCACCAAATTTAATTATATTTAGTTGGTTAAGAAAGACATGGCTCAAGAAGAGAATGAGTTTGCAAGTTTGCTCATTCTATGTTACATGAGTGGGTTCAGATTTACATCTTACTGAGGGCTGCTATTTCATTTACAGTTCCTATTCAAAAGGATCCATCTTCTACAGCCCCTCCCCCCCAGGAATAAGACAGTTTCAGATAAAAGTCTAAGAAACTAACCCAAGTACCTTTTACACCATAATGCTGCCATATGACTATTTAGCTGTCAGCCCCCTGCAGTTTTTTTTCAGAACATAAAGTTATCCACAAAGCATCACTCACCTGGAGCCAGCAATACACTTTGACTTCACCAGCAACACTGCCTTTCTTTGACATGAGATAAGGTGTCTGCTAAATCTCATTATCCCTGGGGTAGTATGAGGTATGCTTGTAAATAAGATATGAAATAATTTATCAAAATTATAACAATCAGCATAACTGAAAGATACACTCAGAGGTATTTACTGTAGAGCAGTAACCACGAGATCTTTGCAGTGAATGAAACTGATATGAAGCAAAGCCCCAGAAAAAAAAATAATAAAAAATTGCCCCAAGATATAGTCTTGAAAATGTCATTTATAGATTTTTAAATACAAATGTTCTAACCATTGATGTTCCAATTTTTATTTTGCTACTATGGGAGGGGAGAAAGCCTTTCAGAAAATATTTAAACTTTTTCTAAAGTTTGCAAACAGTAATACAGAGATTCACACAAAGATTACACTTTTAAAAAGAAGAATCTCTTTAGAAAGCCCGGCAATGCAGTTAAAGGCAGTGAAAAGACATTAATTCTGGCCTAGTTTGTGTTCTTTATGCACATCTTTTTTTTGTAAGGTGGAGATATTCTGTAAGAGTTTGTCTCTACATTTTCATTTGCAGATTTGCCTAGTAAACCAAGAGCCTATCCTTTACTTTTGTTTTAAATGTATGTTTATGATATCAAGTTTTTGCTTACTTAGTGTGCAGGAGACTCATTTTCTAACCTAGTAAGCTGTAGGCTCTTTTTATTCATTTATTTATTTATTTATTTTCTTGCCGTTTGAACTCCACTAATTTCTGCTGTTTGATCTTGAGGCATTTTGTGGACATTAAAGAGCTTAGCCTTGTAGCCTTGTAACAAAGATAATACAGTTTTGTTTGAAATGTAACACAGTGGTGGTCAGCTGTGGTCTTTGAGACACATTTGGGTTGTGAACAGTTCATGTATGGTTCTCATGCTGAGGTTATGCTGCAGGAAATGCAGTTAGGATCTCCTCACATAAAAGCTGACTGGAAAATCAAATCTATAACTAGATGAGAAAACAAACCAAGAAAGACTGCTGAGATAAAGAGTGCTGGCATCTTGGATGTGTATGGCATGTCCAGCTCAGCCTTCACTGTTAAGTGGAGCAGCAGGGCTCCTGAGGATCCACCCTTACAGTTTTCCTGTGGCATGTTTCTTTTGCTTCCTCTCCTTTGTCTTCCCTGAGATGTGCCTATCAGTTTGCTTTAGGGGTTGATGTAGGTTTGGTGGTCTTTTTGAAGTTGGTGTTTTCCTAAAAGAGTGATTTCACAAATTTATTTATTTGTATTTGTATTTGTATTTGTATTTGTATTTGTATTTGTATTTGTATTTTTTTCTTCCTGAGTGCTTTTTCATGTCATGAACACCCAAAATTACATTTCTGAATGACACAATGTTAAGAAAGTAGCTAAGTATGATGGCAGAAGGAAATCCCTGTACCTGATAGTTAGAAGCTAAAATTCCATCTAGATTTTACATTATAAGCCTGTATTTTGTGTGGTGTTAGTGCTGGAGTTCCAGTGTACAGAATTGGAGACCTTTGTATCCAACCTGGTGGAAGATTTGTATATTTCCCTTCCTGGTGACAGGGTTGATGTGCTGGAACCTAAATCCAGCATTTGAGCTATGTGGCTGCTAGGAAATTGGGGCTGACACTGCATGCTGATCTAGCACAATAGATTTGTATGGACCAGAGCTAGGGCTTCTTTTCCTGTGGACATTCTTGTCAGAACATGCACTTTAATGTCTTTTCACATCACTGGAAAAATATTGACTGATGTTGGTACAAATGGCAATAAAGCTCTGCAATGGCAAGGAAGTCATTCTACAAAGCTACCATCATTGGTTTCTGAGTTTTGAACTAAGAACTGAAGAAGAATTGGTAAATAATTTGTACTTTCCAGTGGAAATTGGGTGCTGTGTAACTTTAATAGCTGCTGAGAAAATGCCTTCCAAGGACTCTTTGTCCTAAAAATAAAAAGCCAGAGTGGACTATAACATGTGAGACAGCTAATAATTTCCTTTCTTGATTTTTGTACCTAAACAATGTGTGTTGTAATAAAAAAGAAAAAAAAAAAGTCTATGTGAACATTTGACTTTCTCATGAAAACTCAGATTTGTCTGAACTAGGTCCTCCATGCTGGTTCATGTCCACATAACTCATCCTTTACAGTCATAGACTGATGTGACACACGGTAATAGAAAGTGATGCATTGCCTGAATTTAAAGGAACACGGACTATTCCAGCATTGGCTGTGCAGTATGAGATCTGTATCAGATTTGAAACAAAGCTAACCAAGCAGACAGAGCACTAAGATATCTATAGCATCCATTAATCAGTATATACTATGCTGTTACTGTTTTGTGTGTTTTTGTTTGTTTGTTTGTTTTAAATTTATTTTGGTTTGGATTTTCTGTGTATGTTCACCACCTAACATTATGTTCTTGGAACCTTTTAAAGTTAAGACAAATCCAGAGTTACCCTGGTAAACATTTACTGCTTTGTTGCTCCCTCTTTTTTATTTCATTGTAAGGAATCACACTTCTGTAATACTAAATACCCCACTAGAGTTGTAGATCATTAACAATTCTACATAATCTGATAGTTGTTAAAATGCAAGAATATGTGTTGTTAAGTAATATTTTTATGTGTGTGTACAGGTACTTTTATGCATTTACCTTGATATGATAGGATCTAATGATTGGACTGCCCACAAAAGAGCATTCTCTCTCCTATGAGGAACAGCTGAGAGAGCTGGGACTGTTCAGCGAGAAGTGAAAGCTCAGGGTGTATCTTATCAATGTGTATAAATACCTCAAGGGAAAATACAAAGAAGATGGAGTCAGGTTCTTTTCAATGGTGTGCAGCACCAGGACAAGCAATGGACACACGAGAGATTCCATCTAAACATCAGGAAACACTTCTTTACTGTGTGGGTGTCTGAGCACTGGCACACGTTGACTAAAGAGGCTGTAAGTTCTCTCCTTGAAGACATTCAAAATGTGCGTGGATATTGTCCTGGGCAACCTGCTCCAGGTGACCCTGTTTGAGCAAGAACATTGAACCTGATGGTCTCCAAACATCCCTTCCAACCTCAACCATTCTGTGATTCTATGATTCCTACAAAACCAATCCTACTATTGGTTATAAAAGTTGGTTAAATTTGTTTAAATCTCCTTTGTTATTAGCAAGCTCCTTGGAATCGTGAATTAAAATTCTCACAGATGCAACATAGCTCTTCATTTAGTTCTTCACTGCTGAAAGGCCCATTCACTTTCCCCATACACTTTGTAAAGTGTATTTCAGTGAGAAATTAAAAGCTGTGATTTTTATTTCTTTATTTACTATGATCTACATGCTTCTGGAGAGCTGAATATACACACTTTATGCAAGGGAAAGGTTTTTCTCCCTCATGCTCAGTTTTTCTCTGTGGAGCCTACTTGAGAGAAGGGATGGAGCCAGGAGCTGGACTCAATGATCCTTGTGGGTCTCTTCCAAGTTGGGAGATTTGATGATTCTATGATTCAAAGGGATGGAAAACTCCAGACATCTACTATTTGTCTTGTGAAAGACAAATCATCAGCGGTGGTCTACTGAATGCTTCCCTCCAACAGCTAACAGTTTGCTTTGGCTTTGCTTCAACTTTTCCTTTATCTGTGTTAAATCCAAGTCTATTTATATTATATCCATATACCATGAATCTCAATAGAAAGGCTGTCTTCACTTATAACAGCCTTCATGCAGAAGATCTTAGTAAACTACTTGCATTAGCAAGTGGAGTAATTCAAAACAAATAAATAGAACTAGTTTCTCTAGCTCTAATTTTGACCTTGGCTAACTTGCAAGCCTATTGTCTCCTCACCATGGAGGAGACAGTAGTCTTCTGATGCTTTATATAGCCATTTTGAAACACATTTAAAAAAAAAAATAAAATGTTTTTGGCTATATAGTACTTCTTTCCTCCATTTAGAAATCTCACACTCTGCCTCCTCACCATTCCATTAGTTTCTATCATCCCTTTGTTGGTGTAGTATTCATATTAAAAGATTTTTTTTTTTTTTTTTTTAAAGGAAAATGAAAAGTGGTTCTTCTAAGAAGCATCTCAACAATGTTACTTTTTATAAAGTTTTTCTGCCAGAGGACTGTTCAGATTGTCCAAAGCCAAAATACAAACCAGAGAGTCATCAGCATAGCCTATTTAAAAGAGCAAACCTTTTTTTTTTTTCTTCTTTTTTTTTTTTTTAGTTTGTCAGTGTCATGTAGAAGAGTTTGCATGTTAAGAACCTTTCTGCAGAGATTTTTGTATGAGATAGCAAAATCCTTATGCTTAGTGCAAATTATGCATTTATCAAATATGTAAACAGGTTGTGTATCTTTAAAAAGTTTCTCGTAGCAGAGTATTCCATATTTCTTTAAAGAAAATAATGTTACTTTCTCCATAGTATAGCTGTGACATTTTGTATGATATAAAGTTTTGAAGCCAGACACCTTCTAGCAATGAGAACTTCAGAAGCAAAGCCTGCTGAAACCATCTGAACTGCTTCAAAAAGAGCATCCTCCTCTCAGGAATCAGCTATTTTTCCCAGGTTTGAAATTCTAACCTGGTAAATAGCATCAACAGGGGACTTTTCCCCTGACTCTTTTGGAGAACCCCACAGATATGAATATCTTCAAAGGAGGATCTGTTAAAAAATGTAACAGTCTTCAAAGGGGAAACACCACCCTTAGCAATCTGAAGTTCTTTAAAGTGGGAGCCCACCAGCAGTATAAATTCTCAGAGGACTAAATCCCAGAGCACTGTGAAAATTTGTAAGAGAACAAGCCCTCTCTCCCTAATACCCAGTAGGCTATTATTTTCTTTTAAAAGGACTCTTACATGTGTACATTTATAATTACAGAAAGGGTCTTATTTAACCAGAGCCCTGTAGAACTCTTTTACTTTTTAAAACAAATATTGATAGAAAGAAAAGAATGACAGAGGAAAACAATTTGACTTTACTATTTTCCTTTTTCTTCTTTTATTTATAACTGATCTCAATGTAATACACCAATAACACTTGGTTCGTCTAGCTCTTTTGATGTCTGGAACCCAAACTATTCTTTGATAGTTGTGAAGAAATATTATTGGAGCACAGTTATCTACTTATATGCTGGTTAACTGGGGGTCCAAATACTCTGTCAGGAAGCACGTTTATCTCTTTTGTACCATTGCTGGGTATGTTCTTTCAAAAACTACTCTCTCTAATAAATAGTCGAGTGGTTTCTGCTCCCTCCTCACCTCCTTATATTCTGGCATTTTGTTAGGTAGGAATAGCTAATATAGACATTAAAGTAATTATTGATTGCCACACTTACCATTCAGGCATGCCACGAATGCCCAGATAAACTGGACAATGTCTGGGAGAGAATGGAGAATGAGGTGGCTTGGGCTACTCAAAAGTGGCCTTGAGCTCCTGTCTAGATATGAATGCAGAATGCATGAATACTTCCAGCAAGATTTATCAAGTTTATCATGGGTGGCTGAAAAGTAGAAGAGCCCTGTTTTTCAGAGGTGGAGAGAACTTGCCTGACAGAAGGACCTGTTTCATAGCCAAGTACCTGAGGTCAGTTCTGAGTCCCAAATCAAAATGTGTAGATTTATTAATTATTATTATTATTATTATTATCCAAGCTTTTTCTTCATCAATCAATGAAGCAACCATGAAGGAAAGAATTGTTCCTGATCCCCAGGGTCTCTGAATGTATACTACGAACACTGAGTTTTATTAGTAAAATTTCTGACTGGTTGAAGAAATAATAATAATAATTTAACTTTACCTCTAGGAGGAAAAATGTCATGCTCCATTCATATATTTATTAGCTTCTTTCCTTCCACAATGCCATATGATTTATGATTTCTAATGCAACTGTAAAACCCGAACCTTTCGTATCTTGCATTCAGTGATGTTTGATGGTTTGATTTTCTGCTTCTAAACTGATCCAAAAATGTGTGCCAAGAATACGATTTCTGATAGTAGCTTCATCTTCTGGCATCTGAAGGGAAAAAAAAATCTTTAACAGCAATTCATAAATATCTGTACACCTCTTTGATGATAGAACAGTCTGATATTTCTCTTTTTTTCTTACTGAAAATAGTATCTTCTGTTTGGAAGTTACTCAGATGTATCCAGTGGGTGATGTTTTGGTCTGATACCAATAAACACATTTATCCCATTCAGCAGACTAACTGTATTTCACTATGAAGCTCTGATAGTTTCAGCAATGTGTATATCCAGCAGCAACATTGGGTAAATGCACTTAAAGTATGTAAGGAAAAGAAGTAAACAGACAAGTCAAAGGATACTTTGATAGCTCAGGGCAGGATGTATTGAGTCTTAAAACAGTTGGAGGAAATTCCTTCCATTATGAGATCTGACAGTTAGTCCTTCCATCAAGATGTGATGATCTTATATTAATTTTTTCAGTTTTATTTTTTTTTTAATTTTATTTTATTTTTCTTATTAGCATTTATGCCAGGTGGAAGAATTTGATAAAAGAGATACGTATATTCGGAGTAAGCTTTTCATTGCTGTAAATCTGTCATGGAGACTGATTGAAGCATTACTCCATGATTCAGATATCAATCCAGATATCAGAAATGTGAATGCAGTCACTGATGTAACTACTGTTTCTCCCCAGTAAAATCTGTTTTCAGATGTTAAACATAAGAGAAAGGACAAAATTAACAGTAGTGTATATGAATTTCTCCTTTAAGGAAGGAAGTTTAAATTACTTGCTGAAAGCATTTGTTCTCTGGATCCTGCTGCAGCAAACACTCTATCCCAAACAGAGTACATTAGTCATAAGAAAACAGAATTTAAATATATAGTAGGAAACAGCTACGTTCTTTCTTACTGTATTTATATTGCATTCAGAGGTGTTACATCAGACAAACTTTATCTAGTTATTCATCTGATCTGGAAAGATTTTTTTTCCAGTGAATCTTATATAGTCTTCCTACTGCAAAATTTACAAAGCTACTGGCAGACTGGTGCAGAAAATGGCTGTAATGCCTGTATTTTTCTAGTCTTGTGTTAACTATTTATAGTATAACATCCTTAAAAAACAGTTGTGTACTACACAGCATTTCTCAGTTTAGAACAAAGAGCTATCACCTTTAAAAAATGAAATATTTGAGACACACTCTAATGTTTAAGCCCAAAAGGAAAATAAGAAGACTTTAAGTTTCTTGAATCCCGTCCCAATTATATTTCATTTAATAACACTCAGTGAAATATCTGGTGGCAGGGGAAATGAAACTACATGATTTTATGGGATCATTCATCAAGAACTAATTGAAGCTTTCATACAGTTTAGTGCTGATAAAACACTGTAACAATAAACAATAACAAAATTCACCAGAGAAGGATTTGTTTTGCCGTGAGGAAAATGGTTCAGTTTCATCCTGGGGATTCCTGGTTAAAAGAGTCTCCAATTTAAAAAGGGATAAGCACAGGCTCCTGTGCATAATGACAGAGTGGGAGCTGTGGCAAATGTATTAGCATTGCTCCAGTGGAGCTATTCTCATTGTAAGTATTTGCTATTGTGTGTGGCTAAGGCAAGATGCATAACAACCAATAGGAGTTTTTTGAAGTTTGATTTTTTTAAGCAGTTCCCATGTAGTTTTATGAAGACTAAATTACAGCTACAGCACAAACAACTGAAGTTTTGACTCTAAATTTACTAACTAATCTTAGATTTATTGACTTCAGAAAAATTGTTCTTCTTTCCCATATTTCTTCAAAGAATCAAGCTAGTCTTAGCATCTTTTAACTACATGCTAGTGATATATTGTCAATACTTAAATTATTGAGATAAAATAAGTTGTCCCTTTTTCTGATCTATTTTCTCTGACCAGAACATTTTAGCAGTCCAGAAACATAACAAAGAGTGTCAAGAATGTGTTACTTTTGATTTAAAGAATAGAAAAGTGAATGTTTCATCAATCCACATTGTGAATCCAGGGAGACTCGTTGGAAGATGGCACTGCAGTTCAGTGGCTCCAGATCTTAATATGCTACCAGAAAGCTGTGCTACCTTGAGAAAATCACTGAGTTCTAATCTTCTCATCCCCCTTCTCCCCTCTTAACCTGTTTAAGGTTAATAATCAGGAAATTTCATGCTACCTGTTTGTATACAATATGTGGTCCAGTGAAACTCTTTTGTCAGCTATCTGAAATAAATAATAAAAATGTGGTAAAATACTAGATATGTAATTTTATCCTAGAACATACAGCAGAAAACATATATCTGCCTATCTCTATGCTTGTATGAGTTGATTTTCTACTCACTTGCAAACTCCAAGATCCACTACTTGATCTTACTGGACAATAATGTCAGAGGAGGGAGGGAGAAGCAATCATATTTTGCTATTCAGGTCTAAGTTGGTGTTTTGCTTATTGGAAATGTAAAGAATATATCCCTATATAAACACTCTCCTAAAATTTTAGTGACTTTTTTTCTTAAGCAATGTACAAAACTTTAAAATTATCATCAGATAATAATTGGAGTATCCCTTCTGTATGATACCCACAGTAAGAGAATCAATAGGGTACATTTATCCCCTCAGTTACACATGTACATATTCATCACATTAAAACAGTCATTGTTATCATATTTTATGCTGTCATGTTTGCCTTTGGTACACTTACATTTCTATAGCAAAGACTTGTGGTGACACATCTGTTAGAAAGGACTAACTTGATCACACTCATGAACCCTAAGTATGGTGGTCTGTAGCTGGTGGTGTGTATTTTTGATGGACCATCAACACTTAGACAGATTGGGGCTGCAATTATATGTCTAAACATGAAAACAAGATTCAGATTTTGGCCACCTAATAACCAGAACTGATTGCATTCACTTACATTTCCCCAAAGATTTGAATGTCCTCAAACTTTGGAAACATTTCATCTGAACCTGAATCAGAGCTGATATATAAGTGAACTGAATGTATGGGAACATGATATAGGAATTGCTGATGAATGTTTATGTAATAAACATAGATGCATTTGATCAAATGGTAAATTGCCTTTAAGTCCTTGGTGCACATAGCCTCGATAAACCCTGAGCTTTCAGAGTGTTACATATTATTAATTGCTTCAGTAGATAAGTTGAACTGATAATTCTCAGAATAGGGCTACATGATTTGCTTTTCATTTACCCCAGTAGAGTTTATTAAAAATAATAATTTGGTATTTCACATTATAGTAATATAAAGAAGCTCCAACATATAGATATATCTGTTTTCTCTGGGTTAAGCAAAAGGTTGTTTTCAGCAGGCAGCCAAAAGCTAGATGATATCTTTAGGATTGCCTTTTACAATTATTTTGAGGCTCCTCAGTGGTCACATATTCCAAACATTTTCTTCCTCTTGCACTTCTGCAGTCTCCTTAACTTTTCCTCTTCATCTTTCAGCTCCTCTCTTAATCTTTCCACATTTTTTGTATAAATACTGCTATCTTGGCCAGAACAGGCTCAAAAACATAAAAAATGTGGCAGATTCTCAAGGTTGGAGCTGCACCAAATCTGTACACCATCAGCTGGGCACAGAAGGGATGCAGTATTTTACATAGTGTCTGGGGATTACTTGTGCTCTAATTCACAGATAATATGACATTTACCTCTTCCATTATCCATGCTTATAAAAGTAGAAATGGAACTAACAGGTGTGGCACTATACCCATCCTTTTCTGCTCCATGTTACATACCTGTGCCCTTTTAGGAACATGATTGAGAATTGGGAGAAATTTCTTCTCAGAGAATGGTTAAGCATTGGAGTGGGTTACTCAGGGAGGTGGTAGAGTCACCATGCCTGTGCGGGTTTAAGGAAAGGTTGGGTGTGGTACTTAGGGACATAGTTTAGTGGGTAATTTTGGTGGTAGGGGGATGGTTGGACCAGATGATCTTGAAGGTCTTTTCCAACCTTAATGATTCTGATTCCATGATCTTCAAAGCAGGAAATAAACATTACAGTGCTGCTCTGCCATAGGAGTTTCTGCTGACAAATATTGTGTATATCTTGTTGTTTTGCTGAAGTATGCCTTATTAAAAATTGAATATATATAGAGAGAGAGAAAGAGAGGAAAAAAATGTTTGTTATTGTGATATAGCATTCCCATGCATAGCAAGCATAACTTTCTTTTGATTTCAGTGGGAGTATCCGTAACATCTCTCTGATTCACAGAGACAAGCCAATTTTTATGAAAAGAGAATGCAAAAGCTGTCAAGGTTTTTCAAAATCTAAGTCTGAGTATTTATAGGTCAATATGTGTACTGATTTTTTTTTGTTTACTTTTAAATTCTACATTATTAACTATACTTACTAACTGATCATCTCATTTTGTTTTAGTACAAGAAGTTAGCCTTTGGCTTTTGATCATTTTTAGCATTTTTACTGGTTTTCAATTTGCCCAGAAATATCTGTGAACTGATCAAAACTAAAAGGAAATGTTAAGATCTGAAACTAGAGGAAAATTTATTTTCACCTTGAATTATTTCCCTAGTCTGTTCTAACTTGAAGTTTTGTTGTTGTTGTTGTTTGTTTGTTTGTTTGTTTTTTGGTGGTTGTTTATAGACTCAAATTAGGAAATACACGAAGAAAATTTAAAAGCTACATGAAACCGTGTGATCAAAATCAATATTTTATATGCCACAATCATTGCTGAGGGTGCCATTGAATTTTCACTGCTAGGATAAGCGTCCTCAAATTTAAGCTTTGATTTGGAAAAACATTTAGGCATATTGTTAATTCCTGCTGAATTAGTAGACAGGTGCCTAATTTGCAGGATATAATACTACACAATCACTCTAAATTGAAAACTGGCTTAAATGCTTTGCTGAATAAACCCTTACCATTGAAATCAAACCATGGAAACAATTCAGGCACACTGGCATCAGCCACAGTTATCTATTGTATAATGACTGGAAAGCTCTCTGAAGAGTAGTTTTAGCACTGATAACATAGATACTTGAGTAATGGAAGAGATCTCACCAAGGTGTGTATGTATGTCTATAACATTCTTTTATGTGAAAAATAGGTATAAAATTATACATAATGGGTACAAATAGGATACATTTTTGTTTAAACTCCTCTCATGTACAAAGATGAAACAGAAGGAAATAATTGTTAGTTACTTCTTTTCTATAAGTACTACATTACTTCAAGTCCAGCACATTGCTATAGAAGAAATATGGAAAAATTATCCAGTGGTGTATCTTTCTATTTTATTAATAAATATTTGCATGGAATCTATTGTACCTGCTGTTTAAACACTATGAATCATACGTGTTTTGTGTGGTTTATGCGTAATAACTCAGAATTTAAGTTGTTCATAGTGTATGCTGTGCATGCCTGGCAAGATAAAAAGTAGCTGATTACTCTTGCTATTTACTAGTACCAAGTTTCAACTTGGTACCATTATATTGCTCTAAGTTCAGCTGACTGTTTTTTCCTCAAGTAGATGATATTTCATTAAAAGTATTTCTTCTGCATTATTATTCCTTACTTAGGTCATGTTTCTTAAGGCAAGGCAACTGGTAAAAAGCCTTGGTGTAATGCTCATATACAACTTGGAGATTCTCCCAAAATTCCTACTTGTCCAGATAAGCAAACTTTACTATTTATTTTTAACATCAGACTGCTTAATTTGGGGAAAAAGAGGTACAGGAGCATTAAATATAGCGTGTTATATTGATATCTCCTAAAATACTCAGCAATAGAATTTAGGATTAAATTTAATTAATCTAACTGTCAGTGTCTGCAGTTACTAGTGTCCTCCTCCTAGACTCCTTTAGTGGACAGGCACTTCCATGACAGTATTGTGCTGATGTACATTAGGCATATATTTTAGGATATAACACATTGCACCTTGTAAATATCTATTTTTAGTCAGATGAAATCTATCTCTAGTATCTTACTTTCATTATAGACCTCTCACTTTGCTACCCAAAGAGCTGTCTCTGGGAAGGTACTGACACTCCTCTTACAGTATTTCAGCTTCTGTTTGTGTGTGACAGAAATAACACTAACATTTGAGGTGGTAGAATAATAAGCAAGTCATATAAAGCAAATCCCTCACCTTACCTGGGATCAGAATGCCTCCTGTTCTTTTGTCTGCGCTCCTTTTGCATGGACTGTATCTGACTGTGCTCTTCTTGTTTCAGAGGTATGCCTGAATGCTTAAAGACAGGAATAAAAGACAGAAATAAAATACTCTGTTTTCCACAGCAGACAACATAAATAGAGAGACAGGACTAAATGGGCTCACTTTTATTTTATCAATTGTACCACAGCTGGAGGAAACTCTACAATGGGTATCTGGTTCAGAAAAGTCCACAGCATAATTCAGCACACAACAAAACATTTCCTGGCTCCCTAAAAGTTGCTTATAACATCTGATAAAAAATAAAAAAGGGTAACCATAATGTACCAGAAGAGAGATGGTAAGGTCAAACATTTCACCAAAGTTTTTATGTGATGAGGTAGGTAAAGAAAATGTGGATGACCTTACAAAGTGAACTATGAAAGAAAATGAAAAACAGCTCAGAGCACCTGTAAGTCTGAGACAGGAGAATAATTCCTGATGACATAACATTTGGCAATTGTTTTAACCCCAAGAAAGTGAGCAGGACTCCAAAGTACAGACCCAGTTCATCTTATTTATTTTATTTTATTTATTTATTTATTTATTTATTTTATTTGGGACTGCTCACTCTGTTTTCTGGTTTTGATCAAAAACATTTTCCAATCCTCAGAAATGTTATAAAAACTCACAGTTAATCCATACCTTGAAGGTTCTCTCTGCACCTTTCTGACATCTGCAAAATCCATAAGGAGGATTAATAACACCTAAAGGTGCTATGAAGCAATAGAGCTACAAGATCATTTCAAATCCTCCTTGAGATGATACTACAGCATTAAACACCCTGGGCTTCCAGGTCCTGCTCACTTCTGCCTCATCTGAGTGTTGTCATTAAGCCACAAATTATTGGAGATAGGGAAAGTAATATCATTACAACACAAATATTACATGTAATATATGATCATTACATGTAATAATGTAATAATGATATATTATTACATTAATAATGTAATAATATATAGACATAAACATACCTAAGTCTGAATAGAGTGGTGGAAGAGAGGTCACTAGAAGTATATCATTATGATAATGTAATAATGATATATAATGTAATAATGACATGTAATAATGTCATTATTATATCACCTTTCCCTCCTCCCCCCCAATTTGTTGCATAGGCATCTCCATATTTTCAGACTTAATTTTAATGCATTCCTTGATTTTTTAATCTGTGGGGAAGATTTCTTCAGTGTCTTACCCCATAGCTAAAAAAACAATCTCAGATGGAATAGTTTAATTTCCAGTCTGGATTTATTTGTGACCAATTTGTAACTATCTAATTGTGTACCTGCACCAAATGGGAGTTTTCCCATTGAGTGTAATTGGATCAGACCCTATGTTGTGAAGACACAGACTGGAAGAAAGACACGGACTGGGTGTTACTGCATAATGGCAGCAGTAAATTATATTCCAAAGGCAAGATCAGAAGCTGCTATAAATTGTCAGTGCTTCTCAACTGACTTTTAGGAAGTTATATCACTGTGCACAAACTGCTAGTTTGGCCCAAACATTTTCTCAGTAGACTTTAAAACCTTGGCCAGCTACATAATGCATGCTACAGAATGACTTCCAGCAGCTCCTGCATCAGACCGAAAATGTCTCACTCAACCTGGATTTATATTTTAGAAAGTTATTCAAATATGATTTAGGGTGTGTGTAGCCTGAAGAATCTACTACACTCCCAGAGATATTTTTCAAGTTTACTCTCTTCATTCTTAAAATAAAACAATATATATACATATATATATTTTTTTTTTGCATTTATAGAAAGAACAATTCATAGTTCTGAAAGACTAACCAAATTTACTTTCCTTGAAGTTAATACTAAAAGTCACCAATTTCAAATTAAGGCAAATAAATACAATGCTTTCCAGATGATAAGATGTTAAATATGTTATTGTGTATAAAGCTATATAAAGCTAAATAAAGCTACATATATATATATATATATAATGTATATATAATGTATATAAAGCTACAAAGCTTTGGTGTCTCTGTAACTGACTTCCATGACGAAGATAGTTCCATGTCTTTGAATATGTTACTTCCATGTCTTTGAATATGTTGGCCAGGAAGACAGTGACCCAACAAAATGTAACCCTAAAAGAGAGTAAGAGTAAGAGTAAGAGTAAGAGTAAGAGTAAGAGTAAGAGTAAGAGTAAGAGTAAGAGTAAGAGAGAAACACAATCAATCAGTTCATTAAAATATAAGCAATTAAAAAGCTTGTATTTATTTAGCAGTGTAAGAATAATCTGAGTATGAGCCCTATTAAGTTCAGTTGTCCAACTCAAGGAGAATGTGTCAAGAAAGTTCTCAGCAATCCCACATAATGACTAAAGATGCATGTAGTAAATGTGAGGAGCACAACTCCATCCAATCTCTCTCTTTTTTTTTTTTTTTTTTTTTTTTTTTTTTTTTTTAATATCACAGAATTCAAAATGCAATCTTTTAGGACAAACCTGAATTACCATAATTTAGGTACTGCAAGAAAAACACAGCAAAGTAAAAGCAAGCAAACAAAACAAAAACAAAAAAAACAACAAAAAAAAAAAACTAACAACAACAATAACAAAAGTAAACTTCTCCATCTTCTTCAGTATTCAATCTTTTATAGTGTCAGATATATCCAGACCCTCTTTACTGTACATTTGCCAACCTGCTATCCTGCCTTTTTGCTGTTTTGAACCTTCCAGGGTCTTTTTTAGTGACAGCTGAATAACACAGTCTTGGATTTCTTCCAGGACAGCTGCATTGTATAATTTTGTGTGGATGACATAAATATTTTTGATGGAATGAGTTATAATCACAGAATCACAGAATCACAGAATATCTAGGTTGGAAGAGACCTCAAGATCATCGAGTCCAACCTCTGACCTAATGCTAGCAGTCCCCACTAAACCATATCCCTAAGCTCTACATCTAAACGTCTTTTAAAGACTTCCGGGGATGATGACTACACCACTTCCCTGGGCAGCCTGTTCCAATGTCTAACAACCCTTTTGGTAAAGAAGTTCTTCCTAACATCCAACATAAAACTCCCCTGGCGCAACTTAAGCCCATTCCCCCTCGTCCTGTCACCAGGCACATGGGAGAACAGACCAACCCCCACCTCGCTACAGCCTCCTTTAAGGTATCTGTAGAGAGCAATAAGGTCACCCCTGAGCCTCCTTTTCTGCAGGCTGAACAAGCCCAGCTCCCTCAGCCTCTCCTCGCAGGACTTGTTCTCCAGGCCCCTCACCAGCTTCGTTGTCCTTCTCTGGACCCACTCAAGCACCTCGATGTCCTTCTTGTAGTGAGGGGCCCAAATGTAGCGAGGAGCAATAGTCATTGTAATTTCTTTCTGAAGTACATAAAACATACAAGTTAAAATAATGCCAAATTTTCTGGCCTCTTCTGCCTATATACATTCACCTCAAATGCATCTGCCAACGAGTATCACATCCTTGGTTACTAGCAAATATTTTAATTGGTATGTAAGTCATGTCAGAACTTCTGTTTTCACTCTTTATGCTGAAGTGATGCATAACTACTGCAGCACATTCAGTGCAAGAGGACCTCATTCTGGAAAGAGGAGTTCTCCACAAGGTTTTAAACATTGTTGTAGCAAATGCAGCAGCTGGTGAAATGACAGAACAGAGCAATTTAAATAGCTGACAATTCATACCTGTGCTCTGTATAATATGAAATATAATGGTGTTCTGGGAAATTTCTAAGGCACTCCAGAATTATTTTTTTATCATAACTTTCAGGTTAGCAGATTCTGCTGCCTTAACTTTACTGTATAGAGTACATGACATTTACCTAATGAATGGAGTAGGGATTCTAATAAGAGGTAGTTAAAAGTAGTGGTACCTTGGAGTTCAGCTCAGTAGCCTGCAGGAGTATTTTCTGTGTATCTCAGGTTATCAGCAGAAACCTCTTGTTCATTCATAGAAGGTATTTTGAGCAAGTTTGCTGATGACACCAAACTTGGAGGAGTTGTGGACTCGAATGAGGGCGTAAAGGCCTTGCAGAGGGATCTGGACAGGTTGGAGAGCTGGGAGATCACCAACCGCATGAAGTTCAATAAGAGCAAGTGCCGGGTCCTGCACCTGGGACGGGGAAACCCTGGCTGCATGTACAGACTGGGCGATGAGACGCTGGAGAGCAGCCTAGAAGAGAGGGATCTGGGGGTCGTGGTAGACAGCAAGTTGAATATGAGCCAGCAGTGTGCCCTGGCAGCCAGGAGGGCCAACCGTGTCCTGGGGTGCATCAAGCACGGCATCGCTAGTAGGTCAAGGGAGGTGATTGTCCCGCTCTACTCTGCGCTGGTGCGGCCTCACCTCGAGTACTGTGTGCAGTTCTGGGCACCGCAGTATAAAAAGGACATGAAACTGTTGGAGAGTGTCCAGAGGAGGGCTACGAAGATGGTGAAAGGCCTTGAGGGGAAGACGTACGAGGAACGGCTGAGGTCACTGGGCCTGTTCAGCCTGGAGAAGAGGAGGCTGAGGGGAGACCTCATCACAGTCTACAACTTCCTCGTAAGGGGGTGTCGAGAGGCAGGAGACCTTTTCTCCATTAACACTAGTGACAGGACCCGCGGGAACGGGGTTAAGCTGAGGCAGGGGAAATTTAGGCTTGACATCAGGAGGGGGTTCTTCACAGAGAGGGTGGTTGCACACTGGAACAGGCTCCCCAGGGAAGTGGTCACTGCACCGAGCCTGTCTGAATTTAAGAAGAGATTGGACTGTGCACTTAGGCACATGGTCTGAACTTTTGGGTAGACCTGTGCGGTGTCAAGAGTTGGACTTGGTGATCCTTAAGGGTCCCTTCCAACTCAGGATATTCTATGATTCTATGATTCTATGATTCTGACACGTGACATTCATTTTGTGAGAACACTTGGGTGGAAAAAAAATAAAAGAGCATGGAAGAATCTGCTCTCATCTTTTTCTCTTCCTTTCACAGGCATGACTAATTTACTTGTAAACCATATTTAAACCATATTTTAAAGTAAATATTTTGTGGTTTCATGATGCATTTTTGAAACGTTTTTGAATTGAGAACATTTGAAAGTTCATGCACACAAGAATATTTCCTATGCAATAGATTTCCTATCCCAAAAGTGTTTTTTTTTCTTGTAAATTGCTCAGTAATTACATTTCAAAACTGTATTGATTTCTTATATGTCAATAGTTATTAGAGATTACATGTCCAATTCCTGTCAGCTAGCTGACTACCTGAAGTTGAAGCTCTTCTCAAAGATTTTTTCAGCCAGTCCTGTTTTTTATGAGCCTTTCCTTATCTTTTAAAACTGTTCTTTCTGTGTCTCCCTTTGGCTGTTGGATCTCTTTTCTCTTCATTTTCACTCCTCTACAGTGCTCTTTAGAAATGATTCAGTGAAGCAGCACTGGCCCCCTTGTACAGAATTCTCAGTATACGTTGAGAATTTATCTTATTTCTCCTACGTGTTATAATTACAAGTTCCAATCAAAGTACATCTTTTGAGTTACTAGTTTGTGTCAGTGCTTTAGTAGAAATGCAAATGTTATGTATTTAACATGCAAATGAAGTAAAATAAATATAATGCATGAAGTCTGTATTCCATCTCAGAAGTAATTGTAATGTGTAATAAGAATTCGGCAGCCAGGTTTGACAAGAGAGAAGGCACAACAATTTTTATTTACTGCAAGAGCACTCATATCTATCTGACCTTTCCCGGTTCTGGTGACTTTTAATGTAAGTTTAACACTGATTTCTATTTGTGACTACAGGCATGTCTGTGTTACCTTTGCATTATCTCACTGGCAGTCGTAATCTTCTTCACAAATTGATGCTTCTGCATATAGTAGCAAGGTCCTATTTGTGTTTTAGAACTACAGAGTGGTTGTAACAATATAGGTTACAGAATAAAGAATAAAGGTATAGCAGACGATGCTTTGGGAAAGTACTGGAAGCAGGATACTGACAATCCTCTATTTGGTAAACATCTGAGCTTCCAGCACATTAGAAATTAGTAGCAAGTTTTGTTAGAATGTTTGTGCTCAAGAACTAACAAAGGAGTTGTCCTCTAGGATCTGCCATTGGAATGCACTTGGAACTGATGGCCTCCAAAATACACTGTAGCATCAGGTTCCAAAATTTCTTTGTGTTTTCTATAAAACACATTTTCCTTCGTTTTGATGCGTGACATTTTTATTGATGAATAAGTGCCCCCTCATCACCTTTTTAAAGACATTTTATTGATTTTACAGATTTTTGTCATTGCCTTTACCTTTTTATTTATTTATTTATTTATGATATCTTTTACCCAAATGTCAAAGTCCTAGTTCATCTCAAGTGCTTGTTATTCCAACCTTCTCATCCTCTTTTTAAGATTTCTATAAGATGGGATGACCATAACTATGCATTATTTAAAATGTGGAATTATCTTGAATGCATAACAGCATGATTGCATTCATTTGATTCAACCTCTGCTATCTACATGACTTGTGATGTAGTACAGCTGAGCTTATTAATTACTGACTAGTTAAATATTGCAGGGAGCTTTTTGTAAGCAAATAAATTAAAGCCTTGCCACTGTGCTTGTAGACAGATTTCTCCAAGGTTTCATTTGTAAATGAACCTAGGAACTACATTATTCAGCTTGTTGGTAGGTCTGTCTTCTACTGTAAGTTTTAGTTCAAATCATTTTGAAAACTCATGAAAAATAAGCTTAAATTCTATTAAGATTTGATTTTTTATTATTATTATTATTTTTAATTTTCAATTATTTTCTTGTAGCAGTCTTATTCCTTTAATCATAAAATCATAGAATCATAGTATATCCCAAGTTGGAAGGGACCCACAAGGATCATCAAGTCCAAATCCTGGTTCCTCACAGGTCTACCCAAAAAACAGAATTCAGACTATATGTCAGAGAGCATAGTTGAAACACTTCTTAAACTCTGACAGACTTGGCACCATGACTACATCCCTGGAGAGACTCTTTCAGTGCGCAACAACCCTTTCAGTGAAGAACCTTTTCCTGACATCCATCTTGAACCTTCCCTGTTGCAGCTTGAATCCATTCCCTTGGGTCCTATTGCTGGTCACCGCTGAGAAGAGAGAGGCACCTGCCACTCTACTACCCCTTGTGAGGAAGCTGTCAGACCAGCTGTATGCTAGCCATTTTGTGCAGTAGGATCCTATGAGAAACCATATCAAAAGCTTTACTGAGATCCAAAAAGATGACATCAACTGTCTTCCCCTTGATTGACTAGATGGGTGATGTTATCATAAAAGGAAATTAAATTTCTTAAGCAGGACCTTGTGAACCTATGTTGGCTGTGACCTATGACTGCACTGTCCCC
This sequence comes from Aythya marila, assembly GCF_965140915.1. Taxonomy (NCBI): domain Eukaryota; kingdom Metazoa; phylum Chordata; class Aves; order Anseriformes; family Anatidae; genus Aythya; species Aythya marila. The sequence continues at coordinate 65,641,673 of NC_139044.1, forward strand.
AAGGTATGCTTTGATAACTCCCAGGATAATCTTCTCCATAATTTTACCAGGCACTGACCTGAGACTGAGGTGTGTAGTTGCCAGGGTCTTCTTTCTTGCTCTTCTTGAAAATTGCCACATTTGCCAGCTTCCAGTCTACTGGGACCTCTCCCGATTCACAAGACTGTTGAAAAATAATTGAGAGAGGTCCTGCGATGATGTCAGCGAGATCTCTGAGCATCCTGTGATAAACCCCATCAGGCTCCATGGACTTGTATGGATCCAGGTGGAACAGCAAATCTCACACAAGTTCAGGATTGGCTAGGAGTTTATCATTCCCACCATCATGGTCCTCTAGATCAGGTCACCCAGGGACCTGAAGCCCATCATCGGTGTTGAAGACAGAGGCAAAGAAGGCATTAAATGTATCTGCTTTGCCTATGTCCTTGTTTGTGAGGTGACCATCTCCAACAAGTAGTGGACCTATGGCTCTCCTTTTTCTGTTTACATATTTAAAAATAATCACTTTTTGTTGTCTCCAACAGTCCTGGCCAGCTTCAACTCTAATTGGGCTTTGGACGCACAAGTTCTCCCTACAAAGGTGAATGACATCCCTGTAGTCCTTCCATGGTGCCTGACCCTGCTTCCAGCACCCTAACATTTCATTTTTGTACCTAAGCTGCAGAAAAAAATCCAAAGATCCTTGGTCAGACAAGCCAACCTTCTGCCCTGCCTGCTTGACTTCTGATATTTTGCAATTGCCTGATCCTATCCTATTAGGAGGCAGTGCTTAAAGATTGACCAGCACTGATGGACGCTGATGCCTTCAAAAACAGTTTCCCAGGGACCTTACTAACTAGTTCCCTGAGCAGCTGGAAGTCTGCTCTCCCTATATCCAGGGTTGAAGTTTTGGTGGCTGTTTTCCTTCTGTCATGAAAAATTTTAAACTCAACCACTTCATGGTCACTATGAGCAAGATGGCCAACAATTCCCAGGTCATGTAGACCTTCCTGTGATCAAGAAACCGAAGTTCTGCTGGTGGCACCAGTCTTGCAGCCACCAAGACTTTAAAAACTCCTTTCAGAAAAAGTGATAGACTACATCTCTCATTGCTACTTGTGCCATCTTAGTGGAAAAGTATCTGGCATCTCATATAAGCGATATAGATAAGAAAAGTCTCTGGTGCCTGATGAAAGCAATATTCTACTTTCTGATGCCAGTGAATATATGGACAGCTATGGTTTTTGCTACCTGCTGTGTTTTAGAACTAATCAGTAGGAGCAGAAAGAAGAAACATCATAAAAATGAGAAAGAAATACTTATCTGATAAAGATTCTGTGCAATCTAACATTTCTAAGATACTTTCAACAACAACAACAACGAAAAAAAACAACACACAAAACAAACAAATGAACAATCAAAAAAGAATAGCTGAAGCTCCTGTCACCCAGAAAAAGACAATGAGAGAGCAAATGGTCTTTTTATAGTGACACAACAATATATGACCTTTTATATATATTATATAAATATATATAAATATATATATATAAATAGATATAAATGTATTATATAAATATATATAAAAATATATTTATTTGTTAGGAGTAAACTTTTAAAAGCTATCTGCTGTTTCACAAGAGGTTAGTGAAATATTTCATTATTGCAGTAATATAATTAGAAACTTTGTAAGCAATCAAGCAGCCAAATTTTGCACCAGCTGTAAGAAAGTAAACCAAAAAGTGACAAGTTGACCAACAACTAATGAATTGCCGTAACCCAGGTGAAAAATAAAAGACATGAGCGTCTTGGCATCCCCAAGAGAAGAACTGTCTATAGGTTGGAAATGATTCTAGGACAGTAATAAAACAGTTTTGTAACATGATTAATACAGACATCAAAACCACACCTTGGAATGAAAACTAATTTCTTGTGAAACCTGAGCCTTTCGAGGAGTATATGGGTGTCAGAGAGAACAATCTGGAACCTAGAAGTGAAACATAACCTCCATGCTCTGGAAACCTGATGAGTAGGATTTTTTATCTCTATACATTTTGTTCAAGAAATGTGGTTGATTTTTAAACCTACATACCACAGTGCTGTTTGAAGAATGTGGAGGTGCAGTTTCACCTATCTATATAGTATAGCTCCTCTATATAAAACACAGACTGGATTGGAGTCTATTGTCATAAATTATTGGTTAAAATACCATCCTCTCTGTGCTTTAATGGAAGCTGATGCCTTACTTTGAGATGTCTGAATTAAATGAGAGAAAGACACATAGATAATCTTAGGATTTGTAGAGAACAAATAATAAATTTGTGTACAGCTTCAGCATATCAGAATCTGAAGCTAATCAGTCCAACAACAGAATAAAAGTGAATGACCTGGATGTGAGAATAAAATAATACTAATTTCTGAAAACAATGTTTAATTTAATTTATTTATTTATTTATTTTTAAGAAATATCAGTTTTATACCTGCAATGAGTCCTCCAGGGCAATTATGAAAGACAATCCAAAATATCAGTGCATGAGTATGACATGCTGTTTTTATTTTATTTATTATTAATTAGAAGATCTTTCAACAGCTACTCTTGGCAAATATATTTAAGAAATTTATATTTTCCACTGACTTCAAAGGTCAAGTCCTGACCTTCCTGCAGGAAAAAATGTGTTCAGACATGGAAAGCTCAAGTGATATTAGAGTGTCAGTTTTCAAAAGAATTTATGAGACTAAGTAAAGTTATCAACCTTTAAGCCTGGAAAATGCAAAAGGATCCTGAGTTGCTTTGCATCTTTGAGCATCTCTCTGGAGCTGTTCAAATGTAGATAAGGATAAGGAGCCCAGTATCAGATGTGCAACAATAGCTGCATTACCCATTTTTCTGAATGAACTTTTTTTTTTTTTTTTTTTTTTTTTTCTGACAAGCATGTGGGGCTGTCTGTATCTGTTGATATGAAACTGTCTTTATATGTTCATGCGCATGTGTCTGCAATGCTTGAATCACAGAATCACAGAATTTCTAGGTTGTAAGAGACCTCAAGATCATCGAGTCCAACCTCTGACCTAACACTAACAGTCCCCACTAAACCATATCCCTAAGCTCCACATCTAAACGTCTTTTGAAGACTTCCAGGGATGGTGACTCCACCACTTCCCTGGGCAGCCTGTTCCAATGCCTAACAACCCTTTCAGTAAAGAAGTTATTCCTAACATCTAACCTAACCTAACTAACATACTGGAAATATTTTTTGAAATATCTACATAACGTTCATTATTGTAAACTTCAGTGGTAAAGAAAAAATACACTGATTTGTGTATTTTGTGTATTGTGTAAAACAGCTACAACTGTAGCTGTTTTGCTGATTTATTAGTACTGATCATACATTATAAGTAACAGTGTTTATAACTGAGTGAAAACAAAAATACTAAGAGATGTACACTGGGACATGGGAGACCAATAAAAAAAGACACAATAAATACTCCAATCAGCATGGAGTCAAGGAATTACTAAATACTTAATCAACATTTAATGTCTATGTCATCCTTTGATTCAGCCTTCCAATGTTGCTCCTTTGGCTTATGCTCAAATTTCTTTTATTCTGGTTGTATTGCAAGTTGATTTGGAACCAGTATGCTTTCAAAAGAGTCTTCATTTCCTAGGGTATAATCTTAGTCTCAAGTAGATGAATATTGTAGTGAATTAGTGAATTGTTAAGAATAAGTATCATTTTGAAGAAAGAAAAATGTTCTGGGGGGGGAGGGAGAGGGACATTTTTCAAGAATGTAAATGTTTCTGTACCACATCACTTTGATGTCCTCCAGCAAGAGAGAAACAGTAGTTTTGGGATGGTGTTCAAAAGAAAGCAAGCCAGGTATTTTATGTGTCAAGTTTTTCCATTTTGCACAAATGATGGTCTCCTCCCTCAACTCCAGGCTTCTCATCGTCTTGCATTTAGGTGTGAAATAACATAAATAGATTTTCTGTTGCAGCTTATCCACAAAAGTTAGTTTTAGTCTTCCATTTAATTCATAGTGACTGAAATTCACTGTTGTAAAGAGGGAAAACATAGGCTTGCATTGCATAAACCCTTGATATGAGGGCGATTTGCACTCAGGCTTCTGATCAAAGGAGATGTCCATAAGTTGTTAATGTATAATGAAACAGTTTTTAATCATGTATATTTTCCATGGCTGATCTAGGATCACTTATGCCAGGGGGGATTCTGACACACACTTTTTCTCAAATTCTGTCTTCCACTAATTCTGAACAGATGTTAATATGTTAACAGATGTTTATATATGTTAATATAAACCTCTAAATATTTTTAATCTAGAAGTGTCTAACCTATATATATTATGTACTTAATTGTATTAGAGTGGATATGATGTTATGCAGGTATGTTGTACATGTCCAAACATTATTTGGGCATACTGAAAATGTGGATAATATTCATTGGGGTAGATACATAGAAAACAGAAGGACATCCTTGGTACGTTTTCTGGTTCTGCTTATTCTTAAATTGTGCAGACCTGTTTTCTCCAAGATGACTATTATCATTTCTGTAGCTTATTTTGAAACCAAAATACATCTGAGCTTATACAACTTTTAGTAGAGATCTGTTGTCTTCACATCTGCTAATTCCATAATTTTGTACCAGTGGAAAACTAGTCTCAGAATTCAGTCTGCTATCTCCCTTTCTTACCATTTCCTGTTTCAATCGTCCCTTAAATTGATATTGGAAAACATGAATATATAGGTGTGGTCAAGAACTGCTTGTCACCAGGACTGGTGAAGACATTCAAATCCATCCAAAGGTATTTTGGAGTTACTGACTTAAGCTTTTTTGATCTCTTCATTCAGCTTTCTAGGTGCTCACTTCCCCCAAACAAGTTTGTTTTTAAAACTTATTTTGAGAAAAATTGTTTCAGCAACTATAGCTGAAGCTGTGGCTGCAGCTCTGTGATGTAGCTCAGAGCACCTAATTTGCAAGTCCTGTTTCACAGACAAAAACAGTACAAACTAAGTAGAGGGGAACCTATCATCTAGAATGTAAATTAAAAATATTAAAAATTCAATTAAAATAAGGGGGATCAGATTTGTTTAAGCTCAGAAAATCTTGACTTGTTTAAAAGCTTAAGCCACATTTACGAGATGTTATTTTAAAAGGTGTGTCATTACTCTGTGATTTTCATTTTCTGACATTAATTGATCTGGACTAAATGCCTTCTGCCAAATTTCAGTTTGAGAGATAGTGCCTTGTTTATTTATTAATTTACTACAAAACATCAAAAAACAGCCCAGCAGGCTACTAAAAGCAACAATCAATCACATTTAATCCAAGATTATGAAGTTGATTTTATTCTCTCCTCCCCTCCTTCACCAACTTTTATTTAATTTCTTGAATGAGCTGCAGTGTGGGAGTTACTTGGAATAATTTTAAATGCGCACACAGAGTGTTCTCACCTTACCATGCATTCTCTGATCTCAGTTGCAGACCCAACAATATTTCAGACATACCCAGAACATTTTGGGAAGCAATAGGCAAAATACTGCCACCATACGTGCCATTTTGCTTTAATACCTCAGTTTCCAGTTCAGAAGGTGGACTGTGTCTGCCAAAGAAGAAAAATAAAATCTCATTGTTTGTTCTTATAGGCTAAAATCACATCACCAAAATGTTTTTAGTCTGTTTTTCAATATCTTAATACAGAGCTTCATTTCAAAATAAAACAAAGAGGTAGTTAACACTATGACTTAATAAGAACTTTTTAAATATATTGGTTGACACATTATCTACAAATGACCTCCTAGAATACAGATAAATGAAATTTTGAGGAATTAAAGGGTTGAAATAAGATGACTATGACAGATTTGGAGTCATATATTCATCTGACTGGCTAATGATCATTGCACTGAATTTCCCCTGCATAACTTTGAATATCCTAAGTCATGATAATATTGACTGAGATTAAAATGAATAAACCAGGTGGTAAAAGAGAAAGAACCATTTACATGTATGCCCATAGCTCTAATTAACAGTTATGTTTTCTAGTTCAGAAATTGACTGTTAATTTGCCTGTTAACTTGCCAGTTGTTTTTGGATGTATCGCTGAAAACTTGTGAATCATACTTACAAAGAATATAGTATCCATACCTATATGCTGATCAAATACATAGGAAATGACTTATTTAAAAAGATAAAGAATAGATGAAAATGGGGAAAAAGTTTTTATGGTTTGTATGTAAATTACTAGTGCAGCATTTAGTTACTAAATGTATCTGTCTTACAAAAACTGCATCCTATGGATACAAGTACTATGATTGAATTTTTAGCATCATAGAAAGCTTAGCACATGACATTTAGATGTTGCACAGCAGGAAGATGTCTAGAAGAACTTCACGTCAATGTTTCTTGTTTTCTTTTATTGCAAAAACAACATTTTTCTTAATTTGGGATAATCATGACTCTTTTTAAAAGTAGCTAGTTTTCTGCCTTGTCCCCTTGAAAGGCTGTACCAAGATGTTGTTGCTTAGATGTTTAGAAATAACCTTCCAGTGTTTTCTGACTAAAGAATTTTGAAAGAAAATGTAAGCAAATGGAATTTTATTTCTCCAGAATTATATCAGATGTGTAATTTAGATTTACACACCATTGTTGTAGAATTACAGTAATGCAAAAATAGCTTAATTTTGTTGGGTGAAGTAGGGAAAAAAATCTCCAGATCACTTCACTGGGGCATAGAATTTTAGACTCAATAGCCAATATGGACCAATTGAACAACAGATGATACAACAGGTGCAAATCAGTTCTCCATTCTGATCTGTGAAACCAAATGGAAAGGGTAAACTTCTGTGGCAATAGGCTGCATCATGACTCTGGGAAATATACTGTTTATATTTTTTCTCATGACTGTATAACTAAAAAGAGGACTCAAAACACCAGTCAATATTTTTTGAGGAATAAAGTTTGCTTGTAAGTACAAGGAAGTGGTTTCTCCTTAAATATTCCAACAAACCTTATAGCTAAAATTCCTATGAATATATTTGCATATATACACAGAGGGAGAGTTCATATATATATGAACATATATGTCACAGATTATCTAGACAGTGTAGTATATATATAGACAAATATAAACATGCATGTCTGCAGTAGACTTATTTAGATGTGGCACCCAAAGTGTGCACAGAACAGAGTGGTAAACTCAGTGCCAACCAGTATGCTATTTATACACAACTCACATGCATTTCATCTTTGACTAGGAAGTACACTAGCAGCCTAAGTCATGTCCCAGCATGTTTATTCTTGTCTGTATATGCAATAAATTACACTATAAGAACACCTTCTATTCAAAAAAGAAAGGTATAAAATGAACATTTTCTAGAGGAAAAACTTGCCACGAACATCACTGTAATTGTGACCCTATGATAGTGACCCTACAATTACACTATCCATAATTGTGACCCTAAGCAGGATATATGCTCAGTTTTATTACACTGTATTTTCTTTGTGTCCCTCCCAATCCAATTCATCCAATGATTCTATGATTTTATATGCTATTGTGAAATGTTTATTTGCGATGTTCTGAGGCAAAATGTTTTGTTTTCAACAAAACTATTTTTGATGAAAAATACCTATTTTCTTTATGATTATTTTTCTTTTACTGCCAGAAGTTCAGACATGCAAGCCTAGGTCTTTAATTGTGTAACATCAGAGAAGGTATATTTTGGAAATATTATTCATGCTTAAGATCTCCATATCTCCATAGATCTAATAATAATCCTAATGCTGAAACAGTTGCTTATTTCAGCAACTTGTTAAGGAAAAAATTCCTGATGCATCACTGGATCAGTAATATTGCCAGGGAGTTTTAGTAGTTGACAGTAATCACATTGAGACAACCAAAACACCTACTTAGAAAACAAAAAGCAGAATTTCTGATTTCAGGATGCTTGATATTTAGCTGAAAATTTCCCCTTCCCTTGACATTTTTATTTTTATTAACTGAAAGCAACAAGATTCACAGTGTACAGTAGAAAGGATGGAAAAGGTAAGTTTCTTAAATAGTCGGATTTACAAAGAGTGGGAAAAAAAGTAGTTTCTTAAATAGTTTGATTGCAATGTTACTGCTTATCTAAGTTAAAGAACCTGCTATTGTGTATTCTAAACTTAAATTTCCATCTCTCATATACATTACATATGGGACTGTCCTTCATACTCCACAGATCTGGAGATATCTTTGAGCAATGATGTAGTCTATATCTCCAAAAGTTTCACAGAGAGATCAGGAACTGTGTCTGTAAGAATTATTTTTTGGAATCCTTTTTTTTTTTTTTTTTTTTTTTTTTAAGATCAGTATTGGTATTACCTTACAACAAGAAATGACCATGCAGTTTGATGGCAAAGAACACAAAATAACTGCATTGCTGACACCAGCATATTCCTTTAAAAAGGGCATTTAAGGACAAAGACCAAAGTCTTTAAAATTTAAAGTTTTTCAGTAGGAACATGTTTAACTGTTCTACACATTTAAGTTCAAATATGAAACAGGCATATGAAACAGGCCAATGACAAGATAGGAAGACTGGAGACTGCACTTATCTGTCTTAATTATGGTATTTAAATGCATTCTCTTGCATGGTTCTATTTCCTACAAATATATGAATTTGTTAAGAATTGATAAGTTATCAGCCTTTAGTAAACCCTCAATGCATTCATATCTCTCTCATTTATACATAATTTCTTCTTGCTAAGTCCCCTGTGTTTTATTTGAGAATTGCCTTATTTATTATAAGCCAATAATGCATTGAATTGTGTGTGCACTGGCATATTATCTTGTTGAACCATTCAATTAAATATGATAATGCTGAACACACTGACATAGTTAAACACTCAGGTGAATGAGCAATTCACTGTGAAGTGCAGAAATATTTAAAGTCATCTGCATGCCTTCGAGCAATCTGTTTTATGTAAAAGAACACTTCAGGATTGAGAGAACAGTATGTGTCTGAAAAGACAAAAATATTGCAACTTTCGAAACATAGCTCTTATGTTTGAAAACCATGTCTTTTTAAAAGACCAACTTCCCAAAAATAAAGGACAAACGTGAAGCACACCACCTTATTGTGAGAGTAATAGGCACAAAAGTGAGATGTTACAGTCCATTTGAAATTATAATATGAATTAGTGACAGCATTTTGACCCATAAACACTTTTGTTCTGCAGTAAAGTTACACTAGATCTGGGGAATACCCCTCTGCAGAGGGCTGAGATGTGTTCTCTGAAATAAAGTGGAACAAAAATGTCCCTAGATGCAACCTCAACAGCTAAACAAACCCAATTCTCCATTGAAGACAAGACCTATGAAACTTAACAAGAAATAGTGTTACATGCTCAGTACATGGAGTTTCAAATGCTTATAACTAAATTACATCAAAACCAATTTTCTCCAGAACTCTCAAAAGCACTTCTCCTTAGTGCTATTTTCCTGCCAAATTTAAACTTTCATCCCCCAGCTGTTTTGGCAGTAGAGTGATTATAAAAAAAAAAAAAAAAAGTCATGGTAATTGTTTACTGTCACGAGTATCTTTTCTCAGTTTTCACATGCTTGAAAAGCCTAATCATTTTGCTTCTTCAAAAGTTTACAAGATAATAAGAAAACTCCAGGCAAAGTCAAAAAAAAAAAAAAAAAAAAAAAGGCCAATACATTTTTTACCAAAGGTAAAAGTTTGAAAATTTCTGCCTGGGAGTTGAAAGGTTCAGGAATTATTGAGTACTGATGTCATCAGGTTAGAATACAAACCTTTATTCAATTTGATACTCAGCTATTACTTCTATTGCTATTGATTATTTTACTCCTGGAGGAGTGCTGGATGGAGTTCAATTGGCAGATGCTCACTAGACATTCAAGTTGGAATGAAATCAAAACCACTGGCTCCCAAATTTTTTGACAAAGGAAAAGTTATCCCAAAGAACTTGCAGAGATCCTGTTTAAAAATGGGACATAAATTTACCATAAATTTACCATAAATTTATGAGGGAAAAATTATTCAAATTTGGATCTCAAAGACTATTTACTTAATTGTGCAGGCTCCATGACTATTTTATGACTTCTCTTAGAAGCTGTGGTGGTTCCGCTCGAGTGGGCAGCTGAGCTCCACCGCAGCCGCTCTCTCACTCCCCCCTCCTCAAAGAGGAATGGGGAGAAAATACGATGAAAAGGGCTCAAAGGCTGAGATAAGGACAAGGAGATCGTGCAGTAATTATTGTAACGGGCAAAACAGACTTGGCATAGGGAGACAGTAAGATTTATTATTTATTACTAACAAGCTAGAGAAGTGAGAAACAAAGGAAAGAAACCAAAAGCACCTTCCCCCCCCCATCCACCCTCTTCCACCTCCTCCCCCCGAGCGGTGCAGGGGAACGGGGGAATGGGGGGTATGGTCAGCCTACAGCACTTCTCTGCCGCTCCTTCTCAGTCACTCTCATCCCCTGTGCTGTGGGGTCCCACCCACGGGATGCAGTCCTTGATGAACTGATCCAGCGTGGGCTTCCCACAGGCAGCAGCTCTTCCCGAGCTGCTCCAGATATGGGTCCGTACCACGGGGTCCATCCCTCAGGAGCAAACTGCTCCAACCTGGATCCCCCATGGGCAGCAGCTCCTGCCAGGTCACCTGCTCCTGCGTGGTCTCCTCTCCACGGGCTACAGGTCCGGCCCGGAATCTGCTCCGGCAGGGGTCTTCCACAGGCGGCAGCCTCCGTCGGTGCAGGGCCACCTGCTCCACCATGGTCTCCTCCACGGGCTGCACCGTGGAACCCTGCTCCACCGTGGTACTCCATGGGCTGCAGGGGGACATCCTGCTTCACCATGGTCCTCACCACAGGCCGCAGGGGACTTCTGCTCCGGCGCCTGGAGCACCTCTCCTCCTCCTTCTTCACTGATCTTGGTGCCTGCAAGGCTGTTCCTCACTCCTCTCACTCTCCCAGCTGCTGCGTGTGGCGCAGCATTTTTTTTCCCCGTCTTAAATATGCTCTCACAAAGGCACAAAACAACATCGCTTATTGGCTCAGCTCTGGTCAGCAGTGGGGCCCTTACCAAACATGGGGCAGCTTCTAGATCCTTCTCACAGAAACGACCCCTATGGCCCCCTGCTACCAAAACCCTGCCACATAAACCTGCTACAAAAGCTAAGGAAATCTGTAGTTTTAGCAGAAAGTATGGAAGAAAACATTATGCTTTTGACTAAATATTGCTGGAATGCTTTATCTAAGCACTGTGTTCAAAATGAAACCTCCAGTGAGGTAAGACCTGTTCAAATAACTTCAGCTAATGTGAAAGCTTTGTGATATACCTAACTGTTTGCCATATCATGGTGTTTCTTCTCCTGAGAACACTTTCCAGTGCCTTATATAGAGTGAGAGATCATGTTCAACAAGCATTTCAAGGCAAGCTCATGAAAAAATGAAAGAACTTTGTGTTAGCACATACAGTTTACAAGACTCTAAAAGCAGGTGCATTTATTTTCCTTTTCTTTTTGTGTGTGTGTGTGTGTGTGTGTGTGTGTGTGTGTGTATAAAATGGAAAACAACTTTTCTGCTACAATAATATAATCTGCTTTTTTTTACCATTTGGCCATATATTAACATGTTTGTGACACTGAATCCCTTTTACCACTCCATATTCAACTGTTGTTCCCATACAATCTTTCTTAGTAATGTAAAACCTGGAAGGAACTTGGACTAAGCATCAGCACTTGCTTTAAGTTGAAGGTTACACTAATCTCCAGGAATACACTGACATCATTCACTTCAGATATAACCCCTGCATAAGGATGATGGATAAAAGATTTCTCATAAATACATGATGAAAAGAGGAAACAAATACATAAACAGTCTTCAGAACATGATGCATTCTTGAGTGTTAAGAAAAAAAAAAAAAAGAGTTAACCAAAACATTGTGTAACTAAATGATTCATAGAATAGATATCATGTCAATGAAGACTGTGCACGTACGAATAAAAGCTTATTTATTTATTTATTTATCTCTTCTAGTTTAAAATCATTCCCCCTTGTCTTGTCTTTATCTGACTGATCAAAAAGTTGTTCTTCACCTTTCTTTATAAGCTCCATTTAAGTATTGAAAAGCTGCAATAAGGTTTTTTTGCAATAAGTCTACAGAAGAGAAGCCTTCTCTTCTGTAGACTGAACAGCCCTAGCTCTCTCAACTTTTCTTCGTAAAAGAGTCCTCCAGTCCTCTGATTACATTTGTGGCCCTTCTCTGGACATGGTCTGACAGATCAACATCCCTCTTCTGCTGGGGCCCCAGACCTGGATGCAGTACTCCAAGTGGGGCCTCACAAAGGCAGAGTAGAGGGGGACAACCACCTCCCTCTACCTGCTAGCCACTCCTCTGTTGATGATGCAGCTGGCCTTCTGAGCTACAAGCACACACTGCTGTCTCATGTCAAGGTTTTCTTCCAATAGAACTCCCAAGTCTTTCTCTGCAGGGGTGCTCTCAATGAGTTCTCCCAGTCTGTACTTGTGTCTGGGATTGCCCTGGCCCAGGTGCAGCACCTTGTATTTAGACTTGTTGAACCTCATTAGGTTCACATGGGCCTTTTGAAATCTTGTTTTAGATGTGTAGACATTGAACAGTGGAGCACTGTGTCAAAGACAATGGATCTAGCACTGAAGAAGCTCCTGTGTCTACAAGTACTAGCACAATTCCTTTTTTTTTCTTTTTTTTCGGAAGTGTCTTTATTAAAAATAATGTAAGCTTTAGTCTGTATTTCCTACTTAATTAAAAGTTAAAAATTATCCTATGCTATTTGGATCTTTAGGCTCAATTATTGAATAAGAACATAATATCTGTGGTATGTGAGTTTTTAATACATCTATTAACAAGGTCACGTGCTTCATCATCATCCTCCTTTTAACATCATAAAATTCAGGTTAGAAGGGATTTCAGGAAGTCTCCAGACTAACCTTGAGCTCCCAGAAGATCAGCTTTGAGGGCCAAGTTGCTCAGCTTTGTGTCCCACCACATCTTGAAAACCTCCAAGAAACTTGGAGGTTTGTTAAAACACATAGTGAACTCTTTGGTTGAATATAGATTTTCCAACTTAAGGAAAACACAGCTCATCTGAAAGCGTGAATATTTTAATCTGTTGCTACTTATTAGTATCTATCTGGACATCTGAAAGGCCTTTGACATGGTCTCACGTGACAACCTGATCTCCAAAATGTAGAGATATGGATTTGATGGGTGGACCATTCAGTGCATAAGGAATTGGCTTTAAGGTCGCACCCAGAGAGTGGTGGCCAATGGTTCTGTGTCCAGGTGGAGGACAGTGTTGAGTGATGTCCCTCAGGGGTCTGTCTTGGGACCAGTATTGTTTAATATCTTTATCAATGGTGGTGGGATGAAGTGCACCTTCAACAAGTTTTCAGATGACATAAAGCTCAGTGGTGCAGTTCGTACAAGAGAAGAGGGGGAAGTCACCCAAATGGACCTGCATGATTTTTTTTTTTTTTAAGTATAGTTCATTTCTTTTTGGTCTTGTGGAATATTGCATAAAATATGTTTTCAGGAATGGTTATTTGGACTTGACTTTCCTCACTGGAACATCAGAAAGGCTCAGCTTCCTGTCTGATCATTAGCACCAAATATAGTCTACTGTTTGATGAGGGACTATTATTGCAGCTTTACAAACTGTTTTCCCTGTCCACTGCGAGCAACTGTAGTCTTTCAAAAACAAAACAAAACAAACAAACAAACAAAACACACAAAAAATACAAGGCAAGTAGGAGGACCCAGAATTAACTTCAACAGCTATGCAAATACCCTTTGATAAGAAACAGTTTTCATCTTCTTTTGTCTTGTTTTTCACTTCTCTCTTTCTCTCTCTTTTTTTTTTTTTTTTTTTTTTCTTTCTTTTTTTTTCTTTATTCCATGCTGCAATGTTGGCTCATGGATAGCTAGATGCAAAATGAGACTGACATGTTGGACACATGGATATCAAGGATGTGGTTTCCCTAGCAACAGTAACCACATAAAAGATCTCAGAACTTACTCATGGGACATTTCAGTTTTTCACATAAAATGAATACTGGTGGTGAATATGATTGGTTCAATAGAAATACAGTGAAAGTATCAGAGAACTGTAAAGTAATAAAATATTAGCCTCTTCTGTTTTCTGAAACCAGAAACAACACAATCGTATTTTTCCTATCATGCGGAAGAAAATCTTGAATCTGGATACCTGCAGAACATTAGAGGCATTAAATTCAGCAGAATTTTGTTGCTTGGAAACATTTGTAATTATTTAGAATTAAACTTTGCTAAAATTATGAATAGATGATCTTTGTCAGCAAAATGTGAAACAGTATCCAAATTTACACACAATCAGACTAACTTGGATTAAAGCATAGCACAAAAAGTTGTACATATCTTAAAACTTTGGTCTTGTATTGTTTCAGTTTTTCCATCTTCTAGCTTTGGTTCACTTTATCTATAAATGCAGCAAACAGGCTTACTAAAGCTATCAATACAATAGTCATGTAGGTAAGTTTAAAGAGTGGGAGCACAGATATTGATGAAGGTCTGGCACTGTGAGGAAAATCTGGAAGAAAAAGTGTTTTAAGCATGTGATGTAACACTGAATAAGCTTGGAGAGGCCATTGGTAAATACCAGGAGCACCTCACTGGAAGGCAAAGATATGCTGTATTTCTCTGGTTTATTGTGCAGCTTCAGTGGCTTGTAAATGTCCCATTTCCCATACTGAGCCTAACATCAGTGTATCTTAAGAAGATACTGGGACTACAGGAAGTTTGAAGAGGTTAAGTTAAAAAAAGAGCAGAATGTTTTCAATGCATTCTTGGACCCTTAGTTTTGCTTTTGTGGAAGCCAAACTGAAAAAAATAGAGAAAAAAACACAAAGCTGAATTGTCTTCAGCATGCACTCAGTTAGACTGAGCACTGTGAAGATGTATGCCAGTGAAAACTGTACTTCAAATCTGGAATCCTAGCAAATTAACTTATATGAAAGGTATAAAGCTTTAGCTACAAATTACTTTATGAACAGAGAGTTTTTTAAACGTCAGTATATCTAAAAGGGTAGAAGAATCTTTTTACTACCAATCCTAAGTATTGTAGCAATGGATAAGTCGTTCAACATAGAGAAAGCAGCCTTCAGCAATTGATGAATGAGAAGCAAAAGAAAACTTTCTTCAAGACTAGGAAATTTTGAACATCCTATGGAGATGTCCTCAAAAAAAAAAAAAAAAGTGTTCTTCTAAAGGCCAAGATAGTCTACATTTCTGACAAATTCTTGCATTTCAACTATTCTTCTCTTGTCTAGTCCAATTTATTTAAAATATAACTATGTCACTTTTGGAGCAAATAATGCAAATAGTGTAAATGTAAACAGCTTTTACTTAATACTTTTCATACTGTATTTTGTGAAAGAAGCCAGTCTCATTATTTATATTAACAGATGCAGA